>NW_026076635.1:0-1248 GCF_014885135.2 Alexandromys fortis
TTTTTTTTTTTTTTTTTTTTTTTTTTTTTTTTAAGTATCCGACCTGAACAGGCTTCCAACAGTGGGAAGCCCAGAGATGTCTCTGCACACAAAAGGACTGGAGCAAAGGAGATGATCTTGAAACATTGGTTTCAAGACACACAGCATGCCAGGACCTCAGAGGGGAGAGAGA
The DNA here is from genome assembly GCF_014885135.2 of Alexandromys fortis. Lineage (NCBI taxonomy): Eukaryota > Metazoa > Chordata > Mammalia > Rodentia > Cricetidae > Alexandromys > Alexandromys fortis. The sequence goes on from NW_026076635.1 coordinate 173, forward strand.
AGAAAGACTGGGAGAAGGGAGGAAGGAATGTAAAGCGCTCAGATTTGTCAGTCAGAGAGACCCCAGGCGCAGGGACAAGGCGCAGCTCCAGCGTAGAGCCCTTAGCCAGCACACCTGCTCACCTGGCTTCCACCCCCAGCAGAACCTGTAATACGTAAAAAGGTGAGAAAGAAAAGAGAGAGAAGAATCCCACAGAGTCAAAAAAAAAGTATTATACAACACAGTGAGTATAATTAGCAACTGTGGGAACTGAAGACGTGGCCTGGTGGCAAAGGGCTCGGCCAGCACATGGGAAGCCCTGGGTTTCAGCCAAAGCATCGACCACAGTCATAAGACGTCCTTGAGAGCTGAGCGTGGATTTGGGGGCTAGTACCAAGAAGTACAAGAACATGAGGTAGTGTGTGTGTCACGGAAGTGTTTAGCTGCCTCACAGTACCGGTCACTCTGAAACATCATGTTTTATACCATAAACAGAGTTTCTGTTTGTCAATTTAAAAGACAGGGATGGCAAAAAGCCTTTAAAAAAAAAAAAAAAAAGTAAAATTTCACCAAGCACCAGAGCATATTAAGTCTGAAAACTCTTTGCATAGTCTAACTTAGGGAAAACGAATGTCAACATAACCGTGATTAAGAAAGACACCAGTGTGCACAAGCATTAGGGGAAAACACTGAAATCATTGCATGTGAGGGACAAGAGGACAATGCTGCTTCTGGAAGCCTGGGGTGTCATACATAAAATTAATGTGTGTTTCCCTTTCTTTAATATAATTTTATTGAGATATAATTGATAGACGGTGACTCGCATATATTTAACACACAATTTGATGAATCTCAATACATGTAGATGCTCAGAAGCCATCACACTACAGGAAAGATAATGACCACATCCATCATACCCCAAAGTTTCCTCACCCCTCCCCTTTGTAACCTGCCTCTGCCTAATCCTATCCCTGTTTTCAGACACATAGTCAGAAGTATTCTGTTTTTTCTTTCTTTCTTTCTTTCTTTCTTTCTTTCTTTCTTTCTTTCTTTCTTTCTTTCTTTCTTTCTTTTTCGAGACAGGGTTTCTCTGTGGT
>NW_026076636.1:0-1167 GCF_014885135.2 Alexandromys fortis
ATTACCAAACCAAAACGCAAAAAAAAAAAAAAAAAAAAAAAAAAGATCATATTGACGGGAAACTTGGAGGAAAATGAAAAAAGGTTGAGTATAGCCCTGATTTAGATGTTGGTCAGTGCATATAATACGCACTGCTGATATTTACCAACTCAGAGTTTCAAAGCTGAAGATTTATCTGGTCAGTAGGTCATCTTATTGACTAGAACATTTTGATGTCATAGCCCTCTGCAAGGGCTTTACAAAACAAAATATTTATTCAAGTGTACTTTTTTAAAATAGCTAATGGGGTTGGACTGACATTCAGTACCAATACATAGTAACATGCCCATCTGGTTGTTTACAGTCAGCCCCAGGCTCTCAATGGTGACTCTGCTATATTGATGGCTAAATATTTAAGTACCATCAATGCCTCAACAAGAAACAAAAGCTGAGAGAGGAAGGCAAGCACTGGTGCCAGCAAATACTTGTAGCTTCACAAGGTCATGGCGAAAAGGGTGAAGTGTGAACTAAAGAAAAAGGCTGATGCCTCAAAAAAAAAAAAAAATACTCAAATTCATATGGAAAAGCAAAAAAAAATCAAGATAGCCAAAACAATCCTGTACAATAAAGGAACTTCGGGAGGCATCACAATCCCTGACTTCAAACTCTACTACAGAGATACAGTACTGAAAACAGCCTGGTATTGGCATAAAAACAGACAGGAGGACCAATGGAACCAGACTGAAGATCTGGATATCAATCCACACTTCTGCGAACACCTGATTTTTGACAAAGAAGCAAAAAATAAAAAATAGAAAAAAAGCATATTCAACAAATGGTGCTAGCATAACTGGATATCATCAAGAATGAAAATAGATCCATATCTATTGCCATGCACAAAACCCGAGTCCAAATGGATCAAAGACTCAACATAAAACCAACCACAATGAACCTCTTAGAAGAGAAAGTGGGAAATACACTTGAACACGTTGGCACATGAGATCACTTACTAAATATAACCACAGTAGCACAGACACTGAGAAGAACAATTAATAAATGGGACCTCCTGAAACTGAAAAGCTTCTGTAAAGCTAAAGACATGGTCAATAAGACAAAATGGCTGCCTACAGAATGGGAAAAGATCTTCACCAACCCCACATCGGACAGAGGGCTGATCTCCAAATTATA
>NW_026076637.1:0-1247 GCF_014885135.2 Alexandromys fortis
ATAGAGGGCAACAGTGTATCTATCTACCCTAGGGATACTGAGAGGCATGAATGAATTCAGACATGCATAGAGGATAACAGTGTATCTATCTACCTTAGGAATATTGAGAGTTAATTCAGACATAGACCACGTGATAGTTAAAACAGCTGACAAGTTTCTATCACCTAAGGACAGTGGGGCCTTGGCAACTTCCAGGCACAACTCCTTACTCAGCCAGGAGTTGTGATTCTTAAAATCCCAGCACTCAGGAGGCTGAGGCAGGAGGATCTCAGAATATGAGACCAGACTGGGCTACATAGTGGGTTCTATGTCAACCTGCACTAAAGAGTGAGACTCTGTCCCAAACAAATGAACACAATACATTCCTCTCTTATTTGTAGCAATGTTGGTGCAAGACTATTTTCTTGTGCCTAGCTGTATAACTCAGGACCAGCAACATGGCTCAGAGGTAAAAAAAATAAGTACTTGCTGTACATGTCTTAATCCCTGGAACCTCCACACGTGTTGTGACATGTATGTGCCTATATTCACACACACACACACACACACACACCACAAATAAAATTAAGCTTTATGAAGCATAGTGCACGCAGTTATGCATAGTATATAATAGTTGATAATGTTTATAAAGGACTACGTAACTGGTCTACGCATTTGTTATATTTTTATCTCTGTATTAGACTGTACTCCTATTTGTTAAAAGAATAAATAAATAAAAACGGGGCTGGAGAGATGACTCTGAGGTTAAGAGCACTTGTTTCTCTGGAAGAGGACCTGAGTTCAATTCCCAACATCTACATGGTGCTCACAACCAGCTGTAACCACAGTTTCAGGGGTCAAACAGGCACATACATGGTGCACGTACATATATGCAGGCAAAACAGTCATGCCCATAAAGTAAAATAAGTATTTTTAGAATGAATTATTTTTTAAAAATTTAAATGACAGCCAGATGGTGGTGGCATACACCTTTAATCCCAGTACTTGGGAGGCAGAGGCAGGCGGATCTCTGTGAGTTTGGGGTCAGTTTGGTCTACAAGAGCTAGTTCCAGGACAGGCTCCAAAGTTACAGAGAAACCTGGTCTCGAAAAACAAAAACAAACAAAAGTACACACACAGAGAAAATTGAAATGACAATAAAGCAGCATGACATGACCTACCCCCCAGTGGCCTTATCCACCTTTCATGGTTGCTACATCACGTGTGTGTGTGTGCGTGTGTGTGTGTGTGTGTGTGTGTGTGTGTGT
>NW_026076638.1:0-1225 GCF_014885135.2 Alexandromys fortis
GCTAGCCGGAAACCTGGCACTAGGGGAATTCCCAGAAATCCACAAGGATGATCCCAGCCAAGACCCTAAGCAATAATGAAGAGGGTGCCTGAACTGGCCTTCCTCTGTAATCACATTGATGACTACCTTAATTATTATCATAGAATCTTCATCCAGTAACTGATGGAAGCAGATGCAGAGATCCAGAGTTAAGCACTGGACTGAACTCCCAGTGTCCAAACAGAGAGAGGAACAAAGGGGTCAAGACCACGATGGAGATGCCAACAGAAACAGCTGACCTGAGTTAGTGGGAGCTCACTGACTCTGGGCTGACAACAGGGGAACCTGCTTAGGACCAAACTAGGCCCTCTGAAAGTGGGTGGCTTAGGCAGTTTGTGGGGAAACAGGCAGTGGGACTGGAATTTACCCCTAGTGCTTAAACTGGCTTTTGGGAACCCATTCTCTTTAGAGGAAAACCTTGCTCAGCCTAGATATAGAGGGAAGAGCTTTGGTACTGCCTCAAAGTGATGTGCAAGACTTGTTTACTTACCTTCTCTGAGGACTGGATGGGGGTGAGGTGGGGGAAGGTGAAGGCAGCAGGAGGGGAAGGAGTAGGAACTGGGATTGGTATGTAAAATGACAGTAAATAAATAAATAAATAAACAAGGAATGCCTCATATTATATATCCAGTGCATTGCCTCTTAAAGATTAGGCGTAGCTGAGGTAAAAAACATTTATTCAGAGAACAGATGCCTTAGAATAGGACAACACTGGCCAAAAGTAACACAAATTTTCAGATTTTGCTTTGTTTTCTCTTGATGTTAGAAATCTAAATAAACTGGGTTGAAATTATCCCTATTAAAAAAGGTTTGTTTGCTTGGTTATTTTTAGTTTTTCTAGTCTGGGTTTCTCTGTATAGCCTTAATTGTCCTTTCTATAGATCAGGCTGGCCTCAAACTCACAGAGATTTGCCTGCCTCTGCCTCCAAAGTGCTGGAATTAAAGGCGCGTGCTCCATCACTGCCTTGCCCAAGAAAGATTTTAAATTCATCATGTTCATAAAGATCTTTTAAAAAAATAAAATCATTTCCAATCAATCATCTTATATTATATTGTGTGTGTGTGTGTGTGTGTGTGTGTGTGTGTGTGTTTTCGAGACAGGGTTTCTCTGTGGCTTTTGGAGCCTGTCCTGGAACTAGCTCTTGTAGACCAGGCTGGTCTCGAACTCACAGAGATCCACCTGCCT
>NW_026076639.1:0-1251 GCF_014885135.2 Alexandromys fortis
GGAGCCTGTCCTGGAACTAGCTCTTGTAGACCAGGCTGGTTTCGAACTCACAGAGATCCGCCTGCCTCTGCCTCCCAAGTGCTGGGATTAAAGGCGTGCGCCATCACCGCCCGGCTTGTCTGATTTTTGGTTAATGGATTTTGCTTGCAGAAATCCAGCAGCACTGTAAGTTGGAGTGTGCCAGTCAGTGCCCTTGGACAGCTGTGAGTGAAGACAGAGGGGGCTAAAGTATGTGCCTGCATGTTCATGTATGTTCCTGCATGTCTCTGCGTGTTCCTGCGTGTGCCTGCATGTGCCTGCATGTGCCTGCATGTTCCTGCATGTGCCTGCATGTTCCTGTATGTTCCTGCATGTTCCTGTGACCCAAGGGCCCGGGCAGTTCCAGATGAACACACATGTGGAGGACAAAGAATTGTGAAGACTTAGAATGAATTATTTGTAGAGCTTGGAAAAAATTATGGATAACCTTATAGTGTGGAACATGTAGCTGCTTCCAGCACAGAGAGGGTAAGGGTTGTGCCGACAGAATCAGTAACCTGGGCAAGGGTGAGGCTCTAGGGTCCTCATGACTATATGTCATTTATTTTTGAAATGAGCAATAATTAGTATAAAAAAACCATTTGATCAGATCCCATGTGCACAGCCTTGTGATGCTTTGCTTCTTCTGTGAAATAAGAAGTAGCAAGTTTAGAAGGAAGAATCCAGAGTGCATTTCAGAAGAGAAAGCCGTCTTCTAGAGAGAGAGTAACAAGTGAGTTTACCCAGGCAATCTGAAGACAGAGTAACAAGTGAGTTTACCCAGGCAATCTGTAGTGAAATTTGTCATTGAACATATTTTCCTTAATGCAACTTTAATTTTCAGTAGCATATATAACTGTACAAAATAATAAGTCTCATTATGATTTTGATATATGTATGTAAAATATTCCCAAAGACATCTTTAAGCGAGCTAGCTTCTTGACTTTGGCCAATATTCTGAGGAAGCATGCTAATAGTTAAGGATATTTTATTATGTCTCTTGTGTATAGGAATTTTTCTCAACTTATTATATCAACCTGTATAACCTCAGAACACAGGATAAAATCGTTGTTTATAGCTCTTTATCTTATTCAAAATAGCATGTGGAGGGGCTGGAGAGATGGCTCAGAGGTTAAGAGCACTGCCTGCTCTTCCAAAGGTCCTGAGTTCAATTCCCAGCAACCACATGGTGGCTCACAACCATCTGTAATGGGGTCTGGTGCCCTCTTCTGG
>NW_026076640.1:0-1192 GCF_014885135.2 Alexandromys fortis
GGGGGAGGGCATGTCTAGCATTTAAAAGCTGCCTAACGCACTTGCACCGGGGGAAGATGTGGTTACGTCATATGATGGAGCTCACGTGTGCGTGCAAAGGCCCACACAGCTGTGTCATATGTAGATATGCAACCATGCTGCATGTGGGTCACGTGGGGTTCTTTAAGCTTCCCGGGGCCATTAGGTACATCTGCTGAGGGCTTGTCCACACATGTGTGGCCCTGGAAACTGGAAGTGTCAGCTGTTAGGAATTTTTTTTTTATATAATTAAAATTTACTTATTTATTATGTATACAGTGTTGACATCAGATCTCATTATAGATGGTTGTAAGCCACCACGTGGTTGCTAGGAATTGAACTCAGGACCTCTGGAAGAATAGTCAGTGCTCTTAACCTCTGAGCCATCTCTCCTTCCCTAGGAATATATATTTTTTTAATTTATTAAAGATTTCTGCCTCCTCCCCGCCACTGCCTCCCATTTCCCTCCCCCAATCAAGTCCCCCCCCTCGTCAGCCCAAAGAGCAATCAGGGTTCTCTGCCCTGTGGGAAGTCCAAGGACCACCCTCCTCCTACCAGGTCTCGCAAGGTGAGCATCCAGACTGCCTAGGCTCCCACAAAGCCAATACGTGCAGTAGGCTCAAAAACCCTAGGAATATTTTTTAATATTAGTACCCTGACGACGCAAAAATTCCCAATCAAGCCAAATCAAAACAAGCCAAATTAAGAAATATCCCAGGTTTATTGGGAGATCTGCACTCTCGGGTGGCCCCGAGGGGGAAACCGGGAAGCCGCAGGAACACAACCCCCGGGGAGGAAAAAAAAGGAGACCACGTGTTCTTCTTTTGGGGGATCACTTAAGTACCCTGGGGAGTGGTCCTGGTCAGGACCTGGCCTGCTGGGATTTGAAGTCCAGACCAGGCCTGGGGGCTTGGGATAGATGCCAGGGACTGTCCACGTTCCCAACTTAACATCAGCCATTTTGTGTGACTGAATCATTCAACCTTTGGTTTATTATCGCTGGGCAGTGGTGGCACACACCTTTAATTCCAGCACTTGGGAGGCAGAGGCGGGCAGATCTCTGTGAGTTCGAGGCCAGCCTGGTCTACAAGAGCTAATCCAAGGACAGGCTCCAAAGCTACAGAGAAACCCTGTTTCGGAAAGAAAGAAAGAAAGAAAGAAAGAAAGAAAGAAA
>NW_026076641.1:0-1222 GCF_014885135.2 Alexandromys fortis
CTAGTTAGGGTTTCTGTTGCTGTGATGAAATACCATGACCAAAGCAACTTGGGGAGGAAAGGGTTTATTTGACTTACCTATCACAATTCGAGGGAAGCCAAGGCAGGAACTAAAATAGGGCAGGAACACGGAGGCTAGAGCTGATGCAGAGGCCATGGCGGATGCTGCTTACTGGCTTTCTCCCTCTGGCTTGCTCAGCTCTTATAGAACCCAGGACCACCCGCCTAGGAGTGACACCCCCCACAATGGGCTGGGCCCTCCCACACTCCCACATCAGTCACTATGAAGAAAATGCCCTGCACGCTAGTCTACGACCAGATCTTATGGCGGTGTTGTCTTAATCAAGGTTCGCTTCTCTCGGATGACTTTAGCTTGTGTCAAGTTGACATAAAACTAGCCAGCACAGGGGGGTTAAATTTAAGTCAGTTTAAATTCCCTCCACTGTTGTGGACGAGGACACCGTCTCCATGGTTTCCCCGATCAGGGCACCCACTATTTCGATCGTGCCAGTCTGACGCGAACAGTGTGTCTCAGTGTGGTTTTAAGTTGCGTGTGTGTTTCGGTGAACAAGGGTTGGCATCTTTAAATACTCCACAGCTGTTTCTGAGCCATGTCAGTTCTTTCCCTGTCCTCCACCTCTGTCCCCTGTGGGCTGTGGCTTTCCACATGTCCTTTATGTGTGTGTTCAGGGAGACTAGGTCCTCGCTATAGAGCTCCCTACCAGTTTCAGTTTGTTGCATTGCCATTGGCACGATACACGGATCCTGGCTCATTTGTCTGTGAGCTTTTCTCCGCCTGATCTGTATTCCCAGGTTCGGGCCAGGGACGGAGCTCAACTGGTGCAATGCTTGCTTGGCACGTGTGAAGCCCCGAGTTCCTTCCCCCAATGACATACACCCAAAATGGGGTGGCACATGCCTATAATCTTAGCACTCAGGAGGTAGAGAAAGAAGGACCAGAAGTTCAGGGTCACCCTGAGCTACACAGTGAGTTTGGAACCAGCCTGGGCTACAAGAGACCCTGTCTCAAATAAAGTAAGTCCCAGTGCTGGAGAGATGACAGCTAAAGCCGCTCTTCCCAAAGACCCAAGTTCAGTTCTTGGCACTCACCTGTAGCTCCAGCTGGGGAGGGTCTGGTGCATACCTCTGTGGACACCCACACACATATGGCATATACTCATGCACACACAAACACGCATTTCTAAAATAAAGTTTAAAAAAAA
>NW_026076642.1:0-1245 GCF_014885135.2 Alexandromys fortis
CTAAACCTATATGAGTTAAGCAATGACTTTTGTTTCCAAAGAAAAAGAAAAGCTATAGATACTACAAAAATTAAAAATATTTGATCTGAATAAGAGACACCTCTTAATTAGAAGAGATGACAGTTCATTAAACAGCATGATGTTTAATCTAAACTAACTTATAAAACTAACAAATGATTTTCATTTTATCAGATATAACTTGCCAAAAGAGAATTTCCCAAAATTAGGGTCAAGGAAGGGTCTTTCATTTGGTTATGAATATCTGTCATTGTTTAGGATTGTTTACAAGTCATTATTGATAATGATTAAGGAAAAAGAGAAATAAGGGAAATGTGATTCAAGGTCCTTGTTTTGAAAAGAAAAAGGAGGATAAATATATGATAAGAAAAATGGTAGATTATTAAATCTACTTTTTAAAAGTAACTACTAGTTTTAAATGTTTTACACATTGGATTGGACGCTTGTATATTGTATACCAATTTTGTATATTGATACCAACTTAAGATTAATTTTGTTAGAACATACTGTACATACATTTCTACTCTTGTTCAAAGTATTGTATCTATACAACTCACTTAACAATAAAATGTAAATTTCTAGTCCTTGAAAATGATCATTACCAACTGTTTAATAAGGAAATGCAGGTTAGTGGTTAACCACCTATTGTAATCAGACTTGCAGCCACAGTAGGTATGTTTTCAAGGTCAAACAAAGATAAACTTCAGATAGACAGGTCATCTTCAAATACTTCAGAGATATACAGAATATGGCACTTACCTATGTTTTAATAATATAGGTTTTTTTTTTTTTAATGACAATGAGACATGTCTGCTCCTGGAAGCATTAATGTACTTCAGAGAAGATAATGGACTCAAAGAAACTTCACATGGAATTTGCTTTCTTTGTGGCAAAGTAAAGCAGTGGGTGAGAAAATGCCCTTGCCTTGACTGCTGACAGTATGTTGCTCTAATTAGATAACCAGAACACAAAAGAGAGTGATTGGCAAACATTGTCAAGACAAGGTGGGACAAGCCTTCAGAATATCCTGCTTTACAGAAAAGTCTGTCAGATGTGATAAACCTTTAGGCTGAAGATGGATGCCCCAATATTGCAGAGGAACTTTGGGTGACTGTCCAGAAAAAACAGCCAGCTGTCCAGCCAGTCTCTGAGTGAGTTGAAGACTAGATAGCTATAGTTTCCTTATCTACCAGACACAGAAAACAAGTTATGAAAAAAGTAAATTAT
>NW_026076643.1:0-1228 GCF_014885135.2 Alexandromys fortis
AGAGAGAGAGAGAGAGAGAGAGAGAGAGAGAGAGAGAGAGAGAGAGAGAGAGAGGCTGCCACAACCCCTAACTGAATTAGAGGGCCTCACTTCCTGCGTGAGTAAGTCCAACACTTCTGAGAAGAATTTCTCAGAAGTTTGGGGGATGCTTCAGTCCTTTAAGGGAACCTGGAGTGGGACACCCAGTGTGTTCTGCCCAAAACCATACATGTGTGCTGTGCCAGGCCAGCAAGAAGAGGGCAGGGTGTAAGAGGGATACAAAGGATTATTTGTAACAACAACAACACAATAAAGCAGAACAAAACAACAACACAAATCTTTTCAGAAATTACTTGATTCTTACCCAGTTTCACAGTAGCATTTAAAAGTAAACCCTTTAAAAGCCCTCTTACAAACCGGCTGTCTGAGAGCAAGTTCACCTTCTTCTGAAGACCACAGTGTTGTCCTTCCCTGGGTACACGAAGCCCAACATCACCCAAGACCCTGACCTCTGCTGGGCTCTGGCATTGCACAGGGGTATGCTGTGGGCAAGAGACATTTCGTACCCCACCCCACCTTTTCTCAAAGGACTGAACCATTCTCCTTGAAAAACTGGACTCTAGAGGATGCCAAGAAAGCTCAGAAGTGCACTTCCCTTTCCCCAGACAGCCTTGAAGATCCACATATCCGTGTGCTTATGCCCATGTCCCTGAGGCACGGGGAATTACCCTTCTCCTCAGGTTTGATTTGAGGCTCCTCATTCAGGCTCCTCCTGAACTTGCGCAAATCTTGCTTCTTTAAGTAGAGACAAAAAGGAAGAGCTTAGCAAATTCAGCAAGTCACTTCCGCATCACCATCCAAGAAGAAGTGAGTGCATTTTCCTTTAGAAAAAATCCTCACAGTCCATTGTGGCTCCTACTGTATCAAGGTTAATTAACTGAAGAAATGTTAATGCAAATGATCAATTAGTTAATGAATTCGGGACTTCTTAAGTTCAAAAGAACCTATTTGAAGCTCAGTAATAAAATTAAACAATTATTTAGTAAGGGTTTAATGGAGACTCCCCTTTTAGGGCTGATTTTTTCCAAGGTCTCTCACTCTGTGTGTTGTCTGGCTGTGGGTCTCTGTATTTGTTCCCCTCTGCTACAGAAGGCAGCATCTCTGATGATGGCTGCGATGGTACTGATCTGTGAGTATAGCAGAATGAGATCAGGAGCCATGTTATTGCTGTGTTCTTTCACTAGAACAG
>NW_026076644.1:0-1228 GCF_014885135.2 Alexandromys fortis
TATACAATCAGACAATCAGATATAAAAAGCATCAAAGAAGAGCCCTGACACAACATTATTAGACAAGGAATTCCCAAAAATGACACTGAATTCATGGCAGTTGCACCTCTTAATTCTCAGTGTTTGAGACAGCATGAAAGACCTATGAAATCTCAAGCCAGACAAAACTCCCAGGAACAAGTGGGGATGAAGCTGGAATCCTCATCTCTAGCTAAGAAGATCTTGGCAACTAATAGCCACTGAGAGAGAATTCCTTTTGTTAAGTGTGCAGTCACGGGTGGGTTGACCACCCTCCAGAGATGAGCCAAGATCCAAGAGTATATGAGCAGCACAAACCGGATTTGATAGGTTAAAATAAAATAGCAGAATACCATTGAGTGGGCTGGGAAATAGAGGCAGATCTGAGAACAGTATAGGGAGGACAGGGCTGAGAATGACCAAAATACTTTGTAGTAAATTCTAAAAAAAACTAAAAAAAAAAAAATCAGAAAAATGTTCCACCTGAAAAATCTAGTTATCCTATGGTATTATATGAACTGTGAGATGAAATGTCTTTGGGGAAATTTTAATTAAAAAAATCAATTTCTTTACAATGGCTATAGTATTTGATGAGTAATATAATAGATATTTTTCATCAGAGTTTCAGTATTTTGTGAGTAATAGTTGACAACGGTACATCACATGTCTCTCAGTAAGCATTTTAATGGTTATTCATGTACTGATTTTTAATGAATACCACAAAACTTTAAAAATAAAATGTTAATTGTATTTCAAAGATTAGGCAACAGGGACAGAAAGATATAATTCAGAAAGACTATGTTTACGTAAGCCTGTGGTTCTTCCATTTAAACCTGGCAAGCATACTTACATAGCTTGGAACTTGACACAGGTTATACTAGGACTTGCCAAACTGATAGTGGTCACTCAGGGTCAGACCCATACTTAGAGTACTGTGTAGCAGCAAAACTTACACAAGAATGAATGAGAATAGCAGGAGAGTTACAGTAAATCAAAGTTGATGTGGTTGGGAATTTCAAATGAAGATAAGTATTTTTAAATAATAAGAATATACAAATTTATCAAATATTACAGGGACACTGGACAAATGACAGATGGTGAGTGAGATGACAGCTATTGAAAGTCTTGTAAAACAACAGTGTGTGTGTGTGAGAGAGAGAGAGAGAGAGAGAGAGAGAGAGAGAGAGAGAGAGAGGGAGAGAGAGAGAGA
>NW_026076645.1:0-1185 GCF_014885135.2 Alexandromys fortis
TTCCATGAAGCAGGAAAATTCAAAGACAGTTCAGTCACTTTTTTCTGTGTACTACAGAATGTCTCGCAAATTCTTTTATGAAACAGGAACCCCAAAGGATCATCACTTTTGGCAAGTTTAACAGTCCTCTCTCTGTGGGTTCTTGTTGTAATAAGAGTGGTGGGCTGTGTTCCTGCCCAGATCCTGGCTGCCTGGCTAGCTTATGCCCTAAAATAACAACACACAAATTGTATTTGTTTAAACACTGCCTGGTCCATTATATCTAGCCTCTTCTTGGCTAACTCTCACATCTTGCTTTAACCCATATCTAATAATCTGTGTATCACCACCACAGGATCCTGGCTTACCAGAAAGATTCTAACCCACATCCATCTCAGGCTGGAGCTTCATAGCATCTGCATGACTCTGCTTTCTTCCTCCCACAGTTCTGTTCTGTCTTCCCCACATACCTATGTTCTGACATATCAGACCAAGCAGTTTTCTTTATTAATTAACCAATGAAAGCAACAAATAGATAGAAGATCCTCCTACATCAGGTTCTTTATGTCCAGTTTATGCAACAGTTTAGACAAGAGCTGTTTCTTGCCCAAATGGCTATCAAATTCCATAATGAGCCTCTTTGATGCCCATCTTCCTCTTGAAGTAGTTTGGTGCTGCCAGGAGCAGACATGTCTCATTGTCATGAAAAACCATAAGTTATTAAAACATTAAATGCTATGTGCTTTAGTCTTTGAAAGATATGAAGAATGCCTATTTAACTGAAATATATCTCTATATATCTCGAAAATCTAACTAACATGACGACAAGCTTGACTATTATTGATGATTATCTATTAATCTATATTTCTCAATTATACATTATATTTTTAAATGAACTACACAATCACAATACCTTAATCAAGATCAGAAATACATATACATATAACAAAATCGACCTTAATTTTATGTTAACAAAGCAAAAATTATACCAATGTAAATTATTCATATCTATATCATATCCCCCTTTAAATGTAAGAAAACATTTAAAAACAATATGTGGGAATATGGGCACAATTATTTCTATCCAAACTGCTTCCTGTTGTATGGGAGTGCTGTTAATCAGGTCTTCTATTGTATATCCTGTATGCTAGATTTATCTCAGTTGGCAGTTGAGCAAAGTAAGTTTTTGAGGGTGTTCATGGCAAC
>NW_026076646.1:0-1186 GCF_014885135.2 Alexandromys fortis
GAGCTGCCTGGGAGAGCGGAGCCTGGCATCTCTGCTCCAGAGAGCAGAGCTGTGGAGTCTGTCTGAGGAGTCTTACCTCACTTCCTCTTCCTCCTGTTTACTCCTCCCACCTATGTTTTAACCTATCAGGGCAAGCAGTTTCTTTATTGCTTAACCAATGAAATCAACAGATTGATATATGACACTCCCACATCAAGAAGGTATATCTTGTTAAGCAGCCTTTCTTCCTGGCTGCTTTGCTCTGCCAAATTTTCCTGCCACCATGTTCTGCTCACCACAGGCCACAGCATTGGGGCCAGCTGACATGGGAGAAACCTTTGAAACCTCGAGCCTAAATACATCTTTCCTCTTTCAATTGCTTCCTCAGCTGTTTTGTCCCAGCATAAGGAAAACGAACAACATAAGAGTTACTTTGGACGTTTTAAATAAAAAGCATATTCTCACATCCCACGGTGTTTTCTCTGTCTTCTTCACCCTTACCTAAAACGGTAATGCTTGCTTAGTAATGCTGTGTGTTTTGTGTTATTCTCTCGTGAAGTGCTCTTACATGCATTTCGTAATCTAAACCTCATTGTGAGCTATCTAGACGGTTTCTCTCTCTGACAGCTGAAGAAACAGATTCGGAGAGATTAAGTAATTTTGCTAAGGCAAAGTAGCTAAACCAGGAAATCTATACTGCCCCTTCATATACAGAATTTCTAGATTCCTCCTCCTTTAACTGTTAAGAAGCCACATCACCAGTTTGTTTCCCACTAGAATGGTGACATACTCTCCCTCTTCTTCCCCCTCACTTCTCTTTTTTAAAACTTGATAAGGGTCTTGTCGTATTGCTCAGGCTGGCCTGGAGCTCCTAAGCAGAGGATTGTCCTGTCCCAGTCTCTGCAGTAGGGGACTACAGGCACATAGCGCCAGACCTGACCGTACTTGTTTTCATAAACTGTAACAGCCAGGCATGGTGAATGGGAACTGTGGTTCTAACACTTATGAGGCTGAAACTCTCTGTTTGGAAAACAAACGAAACCCCACAAACCTCACCTTGAGCATATCATTTTGCTTGTTGTTTGTTTTGTCTTGTTGATTTATGTAATCTTATTTTACTCTTGAAGCAGGGTCCCCTGTATTCCAGCTAGCCTCCTTAGCTGAGGCTGGCTTTGAACCCCTGATACTCCTGCTTGCCCTTACCTCC
>NW_026076647.1:0-1244 GCF_014885135.2 Alexandromys fortis
GAATTGTACAAACATGATGTCCTTAAATTATTTCTCAGTGGAAGAAACTAATGAGTGTCTAATGAAATTAGATATTGTAGTTATTGTAATATCTTTATGATTTTTTTGGTTGTTAGATTTTTAAGTGTTAAAATAGTAAAGTTGGAAGAAACTATGTAGGGATTTTGCTCCAGTTGTTTCCCAGAGCTAGGAATCTGTTTTTCTTTTTAGTTACACAGTTCGTGTTTTGATATTTATGTTGGCCTTCCATTTAGAATTGTTTATTTCTAGAGGTGGGGCCCTTTTAAGACATTTTTTATTGACTTTAATCCATTTTGTGTTTGCAACAATGCTGTTTTAATTCTCCTCTTTGCTACTAACCTTTCATATAGTCAAAGCTAGCTCTAGTCTTGCTTTTTCATGTCCGGCCTTTAGTCATTTCAGTTTCAGATTTGCATAGACTTCTTTACAGAAGGTACACTCCAGGTCACATGTAAACTTCCAGATGTCAGCAGGATCATAACTTATGGCACATCATGGTTATTCAGTCATTGTTGTTGAACTAACCAGCAATGGTGTCTATGTGAAACTTACTGGCTTTGATGTCAAGGACCTGTAATTACTGGTTTTTAAATGATAAATTATTGACACATGAATTTGGGAGTTAATCAAATCTTTCTAATTCTATTTAAATTTTTGAGACAAGGTCTTAATATATAGCCATTGCTGGCACTGTATTATATAGACCAGCCTGGTCTTGAACTCACAGATAATCTCTCTGCTTCTGACTCCCAGGTACTGGGATTAAAAGCATGTGTTTCCATACCTGACTCAAACTGATTTGAATTTTGATTTTGCCATGTTCCTTCTGAATTTGAAGCAATAATTTTTAACATATATTGTATATATTTAACAATGTTATTATCTTATTAATGTTGTGTATCTTAACAATGTTATTAATAAATCACATATACGTGAGTTAATTTAAATTGTCTTTTGGATTATCTGTTTTGAATTTCCTTCATTTAAGGCTCATAGATGTGCTCTTTGGAGTGGAAGCTGAGAGTAGTTAGGGCAGCAGGCTCTTTGTATCTTGAAATTTGACTTGCAATCCGGTTCCACCAACAAGGTATGTGATGTTTAGCAGCCTGCTTCACTTCTCTTGATTTACTCTTCTGGAAAAGTAGGACAGATGATCATACCTTAGAAATTTAATACAAAATCAGAAGAGGGACAACAAGATGGCTCAGCAGATAATGGCACTT
>NW_026076648.1:0-1243 GCF_014885135.2 Alexandromys fortis
GCCAAAAGGGTGTTTTTGATGGCTGAACTTTAATACTTTGATAGCTGGACCTTGGTGATCAGCCTCAGGAATGAGTCAGTGGCCAAATAAGGGAATAGATCGGGAGGCTAGCTTTAGGAATGCAATCTAACAAGTTGCAAAGGAAAGAAAGGTAAAAGGCAAACACGTTCGGGTCTGTGTTTACCATGTTCAGGACTGCTGACGTTCCTTAGGTCATCGTCTGCTTCTCTGTTTTCTGTGTTGGCGGACTGTAGAGTACCTACCCAGTAAGTAATTCATACCCGAAAATGGGAATGTTCCTTGGCCTCATCTGCATCGTACAGATGGTTTTCTGTGTAGCTTCTGTGTATTCTCGAGGTTTCCTGTGATTAGAAGGGGTTATCCGACTGCTAGGTCCTGGCCAATGGAATAGAAACATAATCACATGAATGAAGTCTGAGTGAAATTCATGAAAACACCCCTATAACATTCATGCTCTTTCCTCATCTGCCAGCTACATGGAAAGAATGGAGGACTCTAGAAAAGAGCAGATCCATAGATGCAGGCAGCCTGGGTCCCCGAATAACCCAGAGGAGCTTTGTAGCCTTGGAACTGATCAGTGCCATACTATGCGATTGTGGTTCAATGGTTATGAAAGTGAGCAGACTTGACTACCGCAGCAGTTGCTGACCCTGTTTTGTCTGTCAGAGTATCTGTTCCAAGGCTGTGCTTCCCCTGGACTCTTCCAACAAGGGCTAGCAAGGTACTGAGGACTCTAATTCAGCCCATTCCTGTAAAGCACAGGATTCTTCCAGTCATGCCTTGACTTTGGATTGGTCCTCTGGATGACGGATGCTTGTCAGTGTTGACAGCCAGGATGCCCCCTCCTGTGCAGATCTGCTTCCTTGTCTCGCTTTGCCACAAATGTTAGACTTGCATCTTGAAACCTCCTTTGCTGTGGTTTCCTTTTCCTTTTTGCTCACAGACGTTTCCTTTAACAGCTCTCTTGTATGCCTGATCTCATCAGAAAAGTTTCTCACAGGGCCTGAGCCAACACAGGGAGAGAATCTAACCTTTGTTGTCCCACATAATACAACATGGGGTTGTATTCTCTACTGTAAACACACTCCAAAGACTTCTAAAAACTGTTCTTTCCCTCCGACAGCTGTGTTGGTTTTGGCACTCTAAGCTAAGCAGCCCATCTTCCTGTGTGAACCTTCTGTATCTAGTCTCAGCAAGCAACTTAGCTGAGAACCCACCTCCA
>NW_026076649.1:0-1244 GCF_014885135.2 Alexandromys fortis
AGAGAGAGAGGCATATTTTAATGAATTTACTATCCAGAATGAATAATACCTATATTTATTGATTGCCTGACTTTGTGTCAGTTTTTAAAGTTCTTAGATGCTTTTGTGCCTTAAGAGTGGTTCTGTGACTTGTCCTCTTATATCAGTTCATAATGTAAACAATTTCCATTTCAATTATTTTACTCATGTGGTGATCCACATGAGCTAAAACTATAGTGCGAATAATAATGCAGTTCTTTTCCAATATTTTTCTCTAGGGGTAATCAAGTGGAGGTCTCTGGTCCACTACACTTTCAAGGTTTGTTCGATCATACTATAGCTAGTAACAATTCCTCTATGAGCACAGCATGGCAACAGTTCAGTTTCCTTTACACCACACTCCATGATCATCTGTAGTGGCAAGATACACGGCAGTGAAGCACTGCATAAAGGACGTGGATCTTAGCAATCCTGGAAAGCAAATTCACTATAGTTTTATTTCACTCAATTTCTTCACCCAGATAAATAGGGCTTATGGCTATACCAAGCAAAATATGGTACAGTAGTTACAGAAAATATCCAAGTTCAGTGATTGATGCTGACTTGTGTTATTGTATTTACTGCAAACTTTAAAATCAATATGGAAAACTATGAAAGAAATGAGGCTTAAAGAATAGGAATTGGTAGAAGGTGACTATATGTATCAGGAGAAATAAGTGTGAAGTATGTAAAATGAACATAGTATGTGAGGGATATGGATTGAAAGGAGTAAAAGAAGATATTAGAGATGGGAAGATGAAATTTGAGAGGGAGATTAGTGAGGAAGAAGAGAGATGAGGAAGGGAGAGAGTTGAGCAGTGAATAATCTTAGAAGGACACATTAAAAGGTTTCTGTAGTTGTGCATCAAAGAATATCAACAAAATAAAAGATATTTCATGTAATAGGAGAAAACATAAAAAAAATATATCATTTAAGTGGTTAATATCCAGTATATGAAATTTTTCTATAATCATTAACTAAAATCCTAATTAAAAACTGGCTTGGGAACTCACCAAGGCCAGCTGGTCTGGGTCTAAAAAAGCATGGGATAAAACCAGACTCGCTGAACATAGCGGACAATGAGGGCTGATGAGAACTCAAGAACAATGGCACTGGGTTTTGATCCTACTGCACGTATTGGTTTTGTGGGAGCCTAGGCTGTTTGGATGTTCACCTTACTAGACCTGGATGGAGGTGGGTGGTCCTTGGACTTCCCACAGGGCAG
>NW_026076650.1:0-1138 GCF_014885135.2 Alexandromys fortis
TAACCCTAACCCTAAACAAAACCCTAACCCTAAACCTAACACTAACCCTAACCCTAACCCTAAATCTACCACTAACCATACAACTAATCCTAACCCTACCCCTACCCCTAAACCTACACCTAATTCTAACCCTATCCCTACCCCTACCATTAACCCTAAACCTAACCCTACCCCTACCCCTACCCCAACCTCTACTCCTAATCCTACCCCTAATTCTAAACCTATCCTTACCCCTACCACTAACCCTGACCCTAAACCTAACTAAACACCTACCCCTAACCCTAAACCTACACCTAAACCTAAGCCTAACCCTAACCCTACCCAGAACCCTAACCCTAAACCTAAACCTAACCCTAACCCAACCCCTAACCCAACCCTAACTCTAACGCTAACCCTAACCCTATCCCTAACCATAACCCTACCCCTACCCCTACCACTAATTCTAACCCTAACCCTAACCCTAGCCCTAAACCTTCTCGTACCCCTAACCCTACACCCAACCTTACCCCTAACCCTAACTGTAACAATAAACCTAAACCTAACCCTAACCCTAACCCTAACTGTAACAATAAACCTAAACCTAACCCTAACCCTAACCCTAACCCTAAACCCTAAACCCTAACCCTAACCCTAACCCTAACCCTACCCCCACCCCTACCACTAATCCTAACCCTAACCATAGCCCTAACCCTAACACTAATGCTAACCGTAACCCTACTGCTAACCCTAACCCTACCCCTAACCTAAACCTTCTTGTACCCCTAACCCTACACCCAACCTTACCCCTAAACCTAACCCTAACTGTAACAATAAACCTAAACCTAACCCTAACCCTAAACCCTAAACCCTAACCCTAAGCCTAACCCTACCCCTACCCCTCACCCTACCCCTAAACCTAACCCTAACTCTACCCCTACACCTACACCTAAACCTACAGCTAACCCTAACCCTAAACCTAACCATACACCTAACCCTAACCCTACCCCTAAGCATAACCCTAAACATAACACTAACTCTAGCCCTAACCCTAACCATAACCCTCACTAGTAACCAGTAACCAGTAACCCTAACCAGTAACCATTAAGCAGTAACACTAACGAGTAACCAGTAATCATAAAACATAACCCTAACTCTAACC
>NW_026076651.1:0-1180 GCF_014885135.2 Alexandromys fortis
AAGAGACAGAAATCTTTAATAAATAAATAAAAAATGTATGCAGACTAAAAGTTAAAATTCTTAAAATAAAAATGTAAGGAAAAAAATAAAAGTGCTGTAATAGTTTAAAAAAACAAACAAACAAAATAAAACAAAACAAAACAAAAAATGCTCATTGTTCAATTAGTTGAAAAATTTTTAAACAACTGTTTATGTAAAAACCAGTTTTCATGTTAAAGGAATAGGAGATGGTATACTATGGACTCATTTTGAGTCCATTGAGTTGAGCTATTTTCTAGTCCTACAATGCTATCTGATAGAATTCTTATCACTTGGGTTGGGAGAGGCTAATGTTCTGCTAAGTCAATAGATTGTAAAAGTTTTTTATTTTATTATCAAAAGATGTTAGTTCTAAGTTAATAGCTTCCAAAAGGTTTTTATTTATTATCAAAAGTTTTTACTTATTATCACAAGGTGTTTGTCAGATACAGAATGGGGCAAGGAATGACTTTTCCAGAAGGCTAAAAGTATCTTGAGATAATATAGTTAGCCTCTGAACCTGCAAAATCCCAATCTTTCCAGAGTATTAAAATTCCAATCAGTCCATAAGCCTCTGCAGACATAGAAACTCCTTCTATGTGTGTTTTATGTTGCCAGCCAGACACAACTTCTGTTCAAGAATTTTCATTCATACAAGAAAGCAATCTGTCTTAGTTAGGGTTTCTATTGCTGTGAAGTGACACCATAACCATGGAAACTCCTATAAAGGAAAATATTTGATTGGTTTTAATCCATTATCTTAATGGTGGGAAACATGGTAGCATGAAGGGAGATATGGTGCTGGCAAAGGAACTGAGAGTTCTACATCTTGACACACAGGCAGCAAAAGACCTACATCCCACACTGGGCATAACTTGAGCCTATGAGACCTCAAAGCCTGCCCACATAGTGATACACTTCCTCCAACAAGGCCACACCTACTCAAACAAGGCCACATCTCCTAACAGTGCCACTCCCTATGGGCCCAGCATTCAAACACAGGAGTGTATGGGGGCCATTCTTATTCAAACCACCACAGACTCCTCACTGTTTTATGTGAGATTCCCTTATATATGTTGTGAATATGTTTTATTACCATTGGTTAATAAAGAAGTTGCTTTGACCTATAGCAGGGTAGAATATAATCAGGCTGGAAGATATA
>NW_026076652.1:0-1129 GCF_014885135.2 Alexandromys fortis
AAACCTAACCCTAACCCTAACCCTATACAGTATCCCTAAACATAACACTTACCCTCACACTCATTCTCACCCTAAACTTCACCCTTACCCTCACATTAACTCGAACCCTAACCCTAACCCTAAACCTAACCCTAACCCTAACTCTAACCCTAACTCTAACCCTAAACCCTAACCCTAACCCTAACCATAAACACTAAACCTAACCCTAACGATCACCCTCATTCTCACCATAAACCTTACCCTCACCCTCACAGTAACTCTAACTCTAACTGTAATCCTAAACCTACCCCATAACCCTAACCCTAAACCCTAACCCTAACCCTAATCCTAAACCTTTAACTAACGATAAACCTAACACTATCCCTCACACTCATTCACACCCTCACCCTCACCCTCACCTACACCATAACACTAATCCTAACACTAACCCTAACCCTAACCCTAACCCTAACCTTAACCCTAACCCTAACCTAACCCTAAAAACTATCCCTAACCCTAACCCTAAACAGTATCCCAAACTGAACCCTCACCCTCAACCTCATTCTCACCCTAAACCTCACCCTCACCCTCACAGTAACTCTAACTCTAACACTAATCCTAACCCTAACCTGTAACCCTAACCCTAACTCTAACCCTAAACCCTAACCCTAACCCTAACCATAATCACTAAACCTAACCCTAACCATCACCCTCATTCTAACCCTAAACATCACCCTCACCCTCACAGTAACTCTAACTCTAACCCTAATCCTAACCCTAACTCTAACCCTAACTCTAACCGTAAACCCTAACCCTAACCCTAAACTTTAAACCTACCCCAACACTAACACTCACCCTCACCCTCACTCTCACCATAACTCTAACCCTAACCCTAACCCTAACCCTAAACGTAACCCTAAATCTAACCCTAAATATAACCCTATACCTCACGATCATTCTCACCCTCAAGCTCACCCAAA
This sequence comes from Alexandromys fortis, assembly GCF_014885135.2. Taxonomy (NCBI): domain Eukaryota; kingdom Metazoa; phylum Chordata; class Mammalia; order Rodentia; family Cricetidae; genus Alexandromys; species Alexandromys fortis. Next base: position 960 of record NW_026076652.1, read on the forward strand.
CCATAACACTAACCCTAACCTAACCTTAACCCTAACACTAAACCCTAACCCTAACCCTATCCCTAAACAGTATCCCTAACCCTAACCCTCACCCACACCCTCATTCTCAACCTAAACTATACCCTTACCCTCACATTAACTCTAACGCTAACCCTAACCCTAACCCTAAC
>NW_026076653.1:0-1190 GCF_014885135.2 Alexandromys fortis
CCCCATTCCTCCTCCCCCTCCCTCTCCAGTCCAAAGAGCAGTCAGGATTCCCTTCCCTGTGGAAAGTCCAAGGTCCTCCCCCGTCCATCCAGGTCTAGGAAGGTGAGCATCCAAACAGTCTAGGTTCCCACAAAGCCAGTACATGCAGTATAATCAAAACCAGTGCCATTGTCCTTGGCTTCTCAGTCAGCCCTCTTTGTCAGCCACATTGAGAGAGTCCGGTTTGATTACATGCTCCATCAGTCCCAGTCTAGCTGGCCTTGAGGAGTTCCCATTAGATCAGCCCCACCATCACAGTGGGTGGGCACACCCCTCACTATCCTGACTTCCTTGCTTCTGTTCTCTCTCCTTCCTGCTCCTCATTTGGACCTTGGGAGCTCAGTCCAGTGCTCCAATGTGGGTCTCTGTCTCTATCTCCATCCATCGCCAGAAGAAGGTTCTATGCATCAGTGTGGCTATAGGATAGAGCCAGTTCAGGTGCCCTCTCCTCAGATGCTCAAGGAACAAGCTGGGGACATCTCCTTGGACACCTGGGTATCCCTCTAGAGTCCAGTCTCTTGCCAACCCTAAAATGGCTCCCTTAATTAAGATATATACTTCCCTGCTCCCATATACATCCTTCCTCCATCCCAACCGTCCTTTTCCCCCAAGCTCTCCCCATCCTTCCCTTCTCACTTCTCTCTCCCCATCTCCCCTTACTCCCACCCCACCCCACCCCCAAGCTCTCAATTTTTGCCTGGCAATCTTGTCTACTTCCAATATCCAGGAGAATAACATATTTTTCTTTGGGTTCACCTTCGTATTTAGCTTCTCTAGGATTATAAATTATAGGCTCATTGTCCTTTATTTACGGCTAGAATCCACTAACGAGTGAAAACATTATCCTGAGTGAGGTAACCTAGACCCAAAAAGATGAATATGGTATGTACTTTTTCCCTTTATTTGAGTTTCAATAACCAGTCCTTCACAAGTTGATAGTACACTGTAATTATCCCTCTTCACTCAGTACATAAACAGCCCATGTGCAGCCCTGAACTCATAACAGAGTTGCTCCAAAATGAATCCTCAAGTTTTTGCCTCAGGCTCTCTGTATATATGCTACGGTTCTTTAGGTTTTTTTTTTTTTTTTTTTTTTTTTTTTCCCTAATAATGGGAATGAGAGTGTCCCTGACTCTTTTGGCTGCTCTTGG
>NW_026076654.1:0-1217 GCF_014885135.2 Alexandromys fortis
CTTCAAACTCTACTACAGAGCTACAATACTGAAAACAGCCTGGTATTGGCATAAAAACAGACAGGAAGACCAATGGAATTGAATCGAAGACCCGGATATTAATCGACATGCCTTTGAATACCTAAATTTTGACAAAGAAGCAAATTTATCAGATGGAAAAAAAGAAAACATATTTAACAAATGATGCTGGCATAACTTGATATCAACATGAAAAGAATGAAAATAGATCCATATTTATCACCATGCATAAAACTCAAGTCCAAATGGATCAAAGACCTCAACATAAAGCCAGCCACACTGAACCTCATAGAAAAGAAAGTGGGAAGTACACTTGCATGCATTGGCACAGGAGACAACTTCCTAAATATAACCCCAGTAGCGCAGACACTGAGAGAAACAATTAATAAATGGGACCTCCTGAAACTGAAATGCTTCTGTAAAGAAAAGGACATGATCAACAAGATTAAACAACAGCCTACAGAATGGGAAAATATCTTCACTAACCACACATCAGACAGAGGTCTGATCTGCAAAATGTACAAAGAACTCAAGAAATTGGTCACCAAAAGAACAAATAATCCAATAAAAAAAATGGAGTACAGACCTAAACAGAAAACTCTCAATAGAGGCATCTAAAATGGCTGAAAGACACTTAAGGAAATGTTCAACATCCTTAGTCATCAGAGAAATGAAAATCAAAACAACTCTGAGATTCCATCTAACACCTGTAAGAATGACCAAGATCAAAAACACCATGATGACAACTTAGACTGGAGAGATTGTGGAGTAAAGGGAACACTCCTGCATTTCTGGTGGGAATGCATGCTGGTACAGCCCCATTTGAATGTCAGTGTGGTGATTTCTTAGAAAATTAGGAAGCAACCTTCCTCAAGACCCAGTAATACCACTTTAGGGAACATATCTAAAGGATGTGCAATCTACCAAAAGGACACATGCTCATCTATAGCAGCATTGTTTGTCATAGCCAGAACCTGGAAACAACATAAATGCCTCTCGACCAAAGAACAGATAAAGAAACTATGGTAAATTTACACAATGGAGTACTACACAGCAGAAAAAAGTAATAACAGCTTGAATTTTGCAGGAAAATGGATGAAGCTAGAAAACATCATTTTGAGTGAGGTAACCCAGACCCAGAAAGACAATTATTACATGTACTTACTCTTAAGTGGTTTTTAAACATAAAGCAAAGAAAA
>NW_026076656.1:0-1254 GCF_014885135.2 Alexandromys fortis
CTCCCTCCCTCCTTCTCTCCCTCCCTCCCTCCTTCCTTCCTTCCTTTCTTCTTCCTCCTTCCTTCCCTCCCCCCTTTTTAACATGTATTGTGAGATAGGAATTTAATTTCATTCTTTTCCATTTTGATAGTCGACTTAGAAAAAAAAATTCTACTTTTTATGTCCTGAATTTTAATGGTCTCTAACATTTGTGGCTCATCAGTATTTTTGTTCTTGGTAATATATTATTATGAGGATTGTAGAAATGGCCCACTGATGAAAAGCTCTTGCTCCTCCTTCAGAGGACCTGAGTTTGGTTCCCAGTGTCCATGTCAGGGGGCTTACAATTGTCTGTAATTACAGATACAGGGAATCCAGCACTGTCTTGTGGCCTTTGTAGGTACCCACCCGTGTGACATATACACATAAATGAAAAAATACAAGTATGTCTTAAAATTTTTAATCAAACTATCCCTGCCCCACAGGGCTTCTCTATGTAATAACCCTCAATATCCTGGAACTCACTTTGTAGACCAGACTAGCCTTAAACTCACAGAGCTCTATCTGCCACTGCCTACCAGGTGCACCACCACTCCCTAAAATATATTCTTATTTTGTTTAATTATTTGGATTTTTTTTACATGTTTTTACAACTTATCATTGCTGAGTTATGCAATTTTATGTAGTATGATAGACTAAATAAAACCAGAGACGTTTAGGATTTAGCTTAGTGATAGATTCCTAGCAAATGCAAAGTTAATATATATTCAGTTTCCAGTACTAAAAAATAAAACAAAATTAAAACTGGTTAAGAAAAAAAGAGCTGGAGTTGGCTTAGCTTTTAAGAGTGGTTGAAGACCAGGTGTAGAAGGCACACCTTTAATCCCAGCCCTCTGGAGGCAGAGGTTGGATCTCTGAGTTTAAGGCCAGCCTTGACTACACAGCAAGTTAGTTTTTGGACAGCCAGGACTACACAGAGATACCCTGTCTCGTAAAGTGGTTGCTGGTCTCCCAAAGGACCCAGGTTTGGTTCCAAGCAGGCACTTTGAATGTAATTTTAATTCCAAGGGATCTGATAAACTGTTGTCATTGTAGGCACCCCTAGTCTCTCTTTGTATCTCTCATTCTCTCTCTCTCTCTCTCTCTCTCTCTCTCTCTCTCTCTCACACACACACACACACACACACACACACACACACTCTCTCTCTTTTAAGAATAAGTCTTTTTATAGCTGAGCGATGGTGGCGCACGCCTTTAATCCCAGCACTCTGGAGG
>NW_026076657.1:0-1189 GCF_014885135.2 Alexandromys fortis
GGAGAGAGAGAGAGAGAGAGAGAGAGAGAGAGAGGGAGGGAGGGAGGGAGGGAGGGAGGGAGGGAGAGAGGGAAGAGAAAATAAGAACAAGAGAATACACACTGTCTCAGAGATGGCCATAGCCCTTAGATCCTGGAATATGCGAGTTACTCAGCATAATGACTGAACAAATGAAGTCGGTTACACTGCCACTCAAGTCACAAGTTACTGGATACTGTCTTGGGGTCCACTGTCATCACTGGGGCAAAGTCCCTTTGCAAACAGAAACTGGCCAGAAGTCAGTCATTTTCATCTGTCTTCCCTCCACTGACCTTCACCTCACCAGAAGAGAAACAGGCATTGGACTCCCTGTTCTGCAAGTGAGGGTTAGAGGTGACTTTGTCAAGGGAAACAGTCATTGATGCCTTGTTCATGTTGCAGAGCTCTTTAGTAGGAAGAATAACAGCCCGGGCTGGGGTACAGCACAAGGTTGACACGCACTTGCCTAGCAGGCTAAAGGCTCTGCATTCCATTCCCAGCATCACAAAAATAAGTATCAATCCAAGAATAACAGCCAAGAGGAGGGCTGTGTGCCAGCAGGACCCTCTTATGCTCATTTTAAAATGGAGGAAAATAGAGCCCCCACCACCATCACCAAACAGTAGCTGATGCAGAATCTGAACTCAGGCTGGCTTGACCCAAAATTCATGTTTATATCCCCAAGCTATAGGGCCCTTTTTGCTTTTCATATCACAAAACAAATCAAGGCCATTGTCACCTTTAATGCTGGCAGCAATTCATAGTCCCATTTTTGACAGAAGAAACTGATGTACAGGGAAAGGAAAATTGGCTCCCCTAAAGAAGTGGTTGGAATTTAGACCTTTTCTCTGGTTCTTAATCTAGTGCTTACTGATCTGTCCCAAGAGAACCCACTGTGCAGATCAGCACAATCTCCCCTGCACACCCTCCTTCAAGCCCCTACAGGTCTCAGGCGGGTGTTAAGCAAACCTGCTTCCCCATCTCAGCAGCCCTCTCGGCTAGCAGCTGCCCCCACCACCACCACCAAGAAATGAGCAACAAACTTCAAGAAGTCCTTGTTTTTTACTGCTGAGTAGTACTCTAATATGTATATATTCCATACTTTCTTCATCCATTCTTCATTTGAAGGGCATCTAGGTTGTTTCCAGATTCTGGCTATTACAAACAATGC
>NW_026076658.1:0-1249 GCF_014885135.2 Alexandromys fortis
GATGGGGATTGCATTGAATCTATAGATTGCTTTTGGTAGAATTGCCATTTTTACTATGTTGATCCTCCCAATCCAAGAGCATGAGAGATCCTTCCATTTTCTGGTATCCTCTTCAATTTCTTTCTTCAAACACTTAAAGTTCTTGTCAAATAGATCTTTCACTTCCTTGGTTAAAGTTATCCCAAGATACTTTATGCTATTTGTGGCTATCATGAAAGGTCATGTTTCCCTGATTTCCCTCTCTGCTTATTTGTTCTTTGTGTATATGAGGGCAACTGATTTTTTGGAGTTGATCTTATATCCTGCCACATCACTAATCACTAAAGGTGATTATCAGCTGTAGGAGTTCTTTGGTAGAATTTTTTTGGTTGCTTATGTACACTATCATATTATCTGCAAATAATGAAAGTTTGACTTCTCCCTTTCCAATTCAAATTCCCTTGATCTCCTTATGCAGTCTTATTGCTATTGCTAGAAATTCAAGCACTATATTGAAGAGGTATGGAGAGAGTGGACAGCCTTGTCTTGTTCCTGATTTTAGTGGAATGGCGTTGAGTTTCTCTCCATTTAATATAATGTCTATTTCTTTCACATTTTCCAATTTTGTGGCATACAGCCTTTTTTAGAAAGATCTGATGATTCTCTGATTTTCCTCTGTGTCTGTGGTTATGCCCCCCTTTTCATTTCTGATCTTATTAATTTGTGTGTTCTCTCTCTGCCATTTAATTAGTTTGGATAGGGGTTTGTCAATCTTGTTGATTTTCTCCAGAAACCAGCGTTTTTTTCATTGATTCTTTGGATTGTTTTCTGTGTTTCTATTTTGCTGATTTCAGCCCTCAGTTTGATTATTTCCAGTCTTCTACTCCTCCTGGGTGAATCTGCCTCTTTTTTTTTTCCCTAGAGCTTTCAGGTGTGCTATTCCGTCTCTAATGCATGCTTTCTCCATTTTCTTTATGCGAACACTTAGTACTATGAACTTTTCTCTTAGCACTGTTTTCATAGTGTCCCATAGATTTGGGTATGATGCATCTTTATTTTCATTGAATTCAAGGAATATTTTAATTCCTTTATTTATTTCTTCCTTGACCCAGGGGTGGTTCAGTAGTTGACTGTTCAGTTTCCATGAGTTTGTAGGTTTTTCTGGGGTTAGAATTGTTGAATTCTAACTTTATTCCATGGTGATCTGATAGTACACAGGTGGTTACTACAATTTCTTTGTATCTATGGCTGTTTGCTTTGTTACCAATTA
>NW_026076659.1:0-1229 GCF_014885135.2 Alexandromys fortis
AGACAAGGACTCACTATGCAGCCCAGGCTGACCTCCTTGAATAGTATTTATTATTTATTATTTGTGTGTGTGGCAATTGGAAGGGCACATAAGCCATGGAGATCAGAAGGCAGATCTCTGGAATCCGGTCTCTCCATCCAACTCATTTTTGAAGCAGGTCTCTTGCTGTTCCTACTGCACTTTGAGATTCAGGAGAACCAACCTGTAATGTTTCACGTGACTCTCCTGTCTCGGCCCTCATCACAGGAGTTCTGCGATGACAGGTGTGTGCCACCACAGCTGGCTTTTTACATGGGCGCTGGTGAACCAACTCAAGTTGTCAGGCTTTAACAAGTCTGGTTAAACTTAAAATCCTTTGTGCTTCTGTCTCCCCAGCTCTGGGATTTTAGGTATGAGTTACCCTACCGTGCTTCCTGTGTAAGGACCGAGGAACCAAGTTTGTAGCAGGCTTTCTCTTTGGGCCGCCAACCAGCTACCAAGTCATGACGTGGGGACTTACTATTAGTTATGCATGCTCAGCCTTAGTTTATGCTTGTTTCTTGCTAGCTCCTATAACAAATTAACCTGCTTCTCTTCATCTACATTTTGCCCCGGGGCCTTTCACCTTTTGTTCCTTCTGCGCATCCTTTACTCCCTACTTGCTCTGTGTCTGCTTCAGACTGGCGTCTGCCTGGCTGCCCCAGTGTCTCCCTTTCCTTCTCCCTCATTCTCTTGTTCTCTGCTTCTCTCCTCCTACTTATTCTCTCTGCTCACCAGCCCTGCCTGTCCCCCTCCTACCTGGCTATTGGCTGTTCAGTTTTTTACTAGACCAACCGGGTACCTTAGGCAGGCAAGGGGCAACAGCAACACATCTTTACATAGACGGATGCAGCATAAACAAAAGTAACACATCTTAATAGTCAGAGTAATAGTCCACAACAACACAGGTTCCTGTCAACAGTTATGTCCTCCCCCGGCTTACAGCGGTGCTGAGTGGCAGTTGTGAGTGGAGCTGCTCCCAGTTTCATAGACGAGCCAAGCTTAGAAGACATGCTCCCACACCAGTCGGGCCCTGATGCTCAGTCCTTAGCAGTGAGCTAGCTCTTCTCCACACAGAGCATCTCATACTGTGTTTCTGGGAGAAAAGGAAGATTTCTCAAGGGAGGAAAAAAAAATCACTTCTTTTGATTTGTTGTCAATGGAAAGATCCCACAGCAATTTTTTTTTTTTTTTTTTTTTTTTTGGTTTTT
>NW_026076660.1:0-1242 GCF_014885135.2 Alexandromys fortis
GTGAAAGGTGATGTTTCTCTGATTTCCCTCTCTGCATCTTTGTTCTTTGTGTATAAGAGGGCAACTGATTTTTTTTTGGAGTTGATCTTGTATCCTGCCACATTACTAAAGGTGTTTATCAGCTGTAGGAGTTCTTTGGTGGAGTTTTTGGGGTCGCTTATGTACACTATCATATCATCTGCAAATAACCAAAGTTTGACTTCCTTTCCAATTCGAATCCCCTTGATCTCCTTATGTTGTCTTATTGCTATTGCTAGAACTTCAAGCACTATTTTGAAGAGGTATGGAGAGAATGGACATCCTTGTCTTGTTCCTGATTTTAGTGAAATGGCTTTGAGTTTCTCTTCATTTAATTTGATGTTAGCTGTTGGCTTGCTGTATATTGCTTTTATTACATTTAGGAATTTATCTTGTATCCCTAATCTCTCGAAGACCTTTATCATAAAGGGTGTTGAATTTTGTCAAATGCTTTTTCAGCATATAATGAAATGATCATATGATTTTTTTTCTTTCAGTTTGTTTATATGATGGATTACATTGATAGATTGTGTATGTTGAATCAGCCCTGCATCTCTAGGATGAAGTCTACTTGATCATAAATGTATAATTTTTGGATGTGTTTATGGATTCAGTTTGATAGTATTTTATTGAGAATTTTTGCATCAATGTTCATGAGTGAGATTAATTTGTAATTCTCTTTTTTGTTTGAGTCTTTGTGTGGTTTTGGTATCAGGGTAACTGTAGCTTCATAAAAGCAGTTTGGCAATGACTCTTCTGTTTCTATTATGTGAAACACATTAAGGAGTATAGGTATTAGTTCTTCTTGGAAGTTTCGGTAGAATTCTGCATTGAAACCATCTAGTCCAGGGCTTTTTTTGGTAGGGAGGTTTCCGATGACAGCTTCTAATTCCTCGCAATTTATAGGTCTGTTTAAATTGCTCACTTGGTCTTAATTTAACTTTGGTATATGGTACTTTTCTTAAAAAATGTCCATTTCTTCACATTTTCCAATTTTGTGGCATACAGGCTTTTGTGGTAAGATCTAATGATTCTCTGAATTTCCTCTGTGTCTGTGGTTATGTCCCCCTTTTCATTTCTGATTTTATTTATTTGCATGTTCTCTCTCTGCCGTTTGATTAGTTTGGATAGGAGTTTGTCAATCTTGTTGATTTTCTCCAAGAACCAGCTTTTTGTTTCATTGATTCTTTGGATTGTTTTCTGTGTTTCTATTTTGTTGATTTC
>NW_026076661.1:0-1186 GCF_014885135.2 Alexandromys fortis
AAAGAAGCAGAGAGAGAAATCGGGGAAACATGACCTTTCATGATAGCCACAAATAGCATAAAGTATCTTGGGATAACTTTAACCAAGGAAGTGAAAGATCTATTTGACAAGAACTTTAAGTGTTTGAAGAAAGAAATTGAAGAGGATACCAGAAAATGGAAGGATCTCTCATGCTCTTGTATTGGGAGGATCAACATAGTAAAAATGGCAATTCTACCAAAGGCAATTTATAGATTCAACGCAATCCCCATCAAAATCCCAACAAATTCTTCACAGACCTTAACAGAATAATAATCAACTTTATATGAAAAACAAAAACCCAGGATAGAAAAAACAATCCTATACAATAAAATACTTCCGGAGGCATTATCATCCCTGACTTCAAACTCTATTACAGAGCTACAGTAATGAAAACAGTGTGGTATTGGGACAAAAAAAAGATGTTGACCAATGGAATCGAATCAAAGACCCAGATATTAATCCACAAACCTATGAACACGTGATTTTCAACTAAGGAGCTAAAATTATGCAATGGAAGAAAGAAAGCATCTTTAACAAATAGTGCTGGCATAACTGGATGTCAACCTGTAGAAGAATGAAAATAGATCCATATCTATCACCATGCACAAAACTCAAGTCCAAGTATATTAAAGACCTCAATATCAATCTGACCACACTGAACCTGTTAGAGGAGAAAGTGGGAAGTAATCTGAAACACATGGGTACAGGAGAACACCTATAACCCCAGCAGTACAGACAATAAGAGCAACAATGAATTAATGGGACCTCCTGAAACTAAGAAGCTTCTGTAATGCAAAGGACACTGTCATTAAGACAAAAAGGCAGCCTACTGAATGAGAGAAGATCTCCACCAACCCCACATCAAAGGTCTGATCTTCAAAATATATAAAGAACTCAATCCGGTGCTCCACTCTGGGTCTCAGTCTCTGTCTCCTTTCATCGTCTGATGAGGGTTAATATTCAGGAGGATGCCTATATGTTTTTCTTTGGGTTCACCTTCTCATTTAGTTTCTCTAGGATCACTAATTATAGGCTCAATGTCCTTTATTTATGGCTAGAAACCAAATATGAGTGAGTACATCCCATGTTCCTCTTTTTGGATCTGGCTCACCTCACTCAGGATAGTGTTTTCTATTTCTGTCCATTTGCATGCAAAATTCAAGAA
>NW_026076662.1:0-1243 GCF_014885135.2 Alexandromys fortis
AACCTGCGTCTGTCTGGAGCGGGAGAATCATGGCGACTCCCTGACTCAGCTTCTTTTTCCCAGCATTCTCCTCTGTCTACTCCGCCTACCTAATTTTCTGTCCTATGAGGGCCGAGGCAGTTTCTTTATTATTAACCAATGAAATCAACAGATAAGATACAAGACCCACCTCCATCAGTTAGGCTCTGAAACATTTATCTAATTATTCTTTATCAATAAAAACTGGGGAGTTAGATATTGGGATAAGAACCTGAATGATCAGAGAAGCAGTGTAGAAGTGACCTTCCATTTCTCTCTTCCTCAATCCAAAAAGACTGTGTTTCTCTCTAAGCCATGCACTACTGCTTCATGTGTCTCTATCTGTCCTTTGTCCTCCAAAACTTCTATGGCTAATTTTGGTCAACTAGTAGCTAGCTCCACCCTCTGATTCAAAGCAAACTTTGTTGGCAGTCTTGGGAGCATCACAGTGCTATCAAAATATCCCACAACCAGAATCTTTGTCTAAAATGACTATTGGGGGTTGGAGATTGCTCAGTGGTTAGGAGCACTGACTGCTTTTCCAGAGGACCCAGGTTCAGTTCCCAGCACCCACATGGCAGCTAACTAACAACCCTACCTCCAGTTCAGGGGATCCAGTGCACACTTCTGGTCTCGGGCACCAAGCACACACATGGTGCACAGACACACATACAGACAGAGCACTTACACATGAAAACTAAAGCAACTATTAAAAGATACTTCAGGGCTAGGAGATGGACAAGCTCAGATGTACAGGCCCTTGTATTGCAAGCTTGAGGAACTGAGTAAGGACCCCAGAACCCAGGAACAGCTGCTGGGTTTGGCAGTGGGCTGGGAGTAGAGATAGGCTTTCCTGGCTGGCCAGCTTCGTCTACGTGCTGAGTTGCAGCCAGTGAGACCTTGTCTGAAAGGAGGTGGACAGCATTCAGAAAACTGACAACTAAGGTTGTCGCCTGGCCTCTGTATGCATGTGTACACTGGACTTGCCCCCTGCCCCTTTTTAAAGACATATGAGGGAGTGAGAAGATAGCTCAGCTGTTAAAAGTATGGCTGCTTGGGCTGGAGAGATGGCTCAGTGGTTGAGAGCATTGCCTGCTCTTCCAAAGGTCCTGAGTTCAGTTCCCGGCAACCACATGGTGGCTCACAACCATCTGTGGAGAGGTCTGGTGCCCTCTTCTGGCCTGCAGACATGCACACAGACAGAATATTGTATACATAATAAATA
>NW_026076663.1:0-1242 GCF_014885135.2 Alexandromys fortis
TTCTTGCCATGTTTCACCCAAATGCTAACAGTGCAGGTCTGTGCTTAGACTGTAAAATGTGGAAGGCAATGTGGGGCTAAGAAACAGGAGTGGATCATGGCATACAGGGAGATGGTAAATTGGACCTCATCCAGGTTTTAGTTCTTGAAATAAATTCTGTTCAATAATGTTCTGGAAAATGAGAAATTGCTTTTTTACTTTTCCTTTTTAGCTATTTATAAAAGGTAATAATTATGGTCACTGAAAATAATCAACAAACTTAGCAAGAAAATAACTGGATGGAGTTTTCAGATGAAAAAGAAAAGCTCTCAGATCAAATCAGAAGAAAATTCAAAAAAGTGAAGTTGCTTTTAAAAGAAAAAAAAGCTTCAAAGAAGTTATTGTTTTCATAAACATTTAAATTTTAAGTTAAATTTATTCACACTAGACACATAAAAATTTACGTGTTGTTGTGATACCATGTAAAGCTTTGTAGCATATATGTATTTATTATTATTCAAAGAAGGATATATATGTATATAACCTCAAATATCTTATAACATTTTAAATTTTAAATTTTTGAAATGTGATATCATAATTTGGTCTAAAATTCACCATGTAGCCAAGAACAGCCTTGACTTCCAACCTCCTTCTTCTGTCTTCCTCTCAGATCCTGATATTATAGATATTTGTCACACACTTGGACATTATTATTTTGTAATTGTGAAAGATACAAAATCATTTTATCTAGCTTTTTGAAATCTACAGTGTAGTAACCTTATCTTGTTTTATGTATATAGAACAGGAGAGGTATGTGCAAATGAGTTCAAGCTGAAGGAATCACGGGATCCCCTGGAGCTAGAGGTCCTTGACATCTGGTTGAAATGTGCACTGGCAATAGCAAAGGGGCTGAGATATCACTAAATCATGGATTAAAATTTAAAAATAAATTTTTTTATGTGTCCAAGGGTGGAAAAAATGACTCATGTTGATTCTGTTTGTGATTTTCTGAGGAACCACCATTCTAATTTCCACAGTGATTGTACTAATTTCATTTTATTTACAATGTGCACAGATACTGTTTACATATCCTCATCAGCATTTGTTGTTTTTAGTCATTATGATAGCAGACATTCTTCCTAGAATGAGATATGTGGTTACTTTTTGAATAAGGAATTAGTCTCATTTTTTAAATCCCACAAATATGAGGATAGCTTGAAGACACTTTAAGAATGACCTCTGAAGTACTTGGCCAGTTTATTT
>NW_026076664.1:0-1243 GCF_014885135.2 Alexandromys fortis
TTCCCAGCAACCACATGGTGGCTCACAACCATCTGTAAAGAGGTCTGGCGCCCTCTTCTGGCCTTCAGGCACACACACAGACGAATATTGTATACATAATAATAAATAAATATTTAAAAAAAAAAAAGAAAATTCATAGACTCAGAAAGTCTGTGACATGAACTGCAGACTTTGAGAGGTCTGATTCCTACAGGGCAAGGTTTGGGATGAGAGAGGACACAGGCATTGTCTCCCTGTCAGGCTGAAAGTCTGTTTGGAGCCCAGGGGATATTCTGGAGCTGAGCAGAAGGTCGTCTGCAATAGACTCATCCTTGGGGGCCTCTGCCCTAGCCTGTGATGTCACAGAAGGGATGGAAGGGAGCTATGTGGAAGCCTGGAAGAAAGGACTGGATTCTGGGTTCCTGCATCCCCGCTGTGTCTCTGTGTACCACTTTATCCAGGACCCGCTGTGTGCTCTCTATTCAGCAAGTGGTTAGGTAACTCCTCCTTTACACCCCCATGGGGGTGGAAACTAATTTCCACCATGAGGGTGCTGGGAATTGAACCCGGATCCTCTGAGCCATCTCTCCAGCCCCATCTGTGCTTTCTTGTGTCATCTAGGACATACTTGATCCATGGCTGGCTTGCTCCCTCTTATGCTTTCTCCAAGCACCCATTTAGACTTCACCTCTGTCAGGAGCACTTTTGTGTGTCTAACCCAGACTGGCCTCGACCTCAAAGCAGTCAAGACTCCCACAGTGCTGGAATCACAGGCATGCAGTACCATGCCTGAGTGTTCTGTGCCTGTCCTTATCTCCTCTGTGGTCCCAGTCATGTGTGAAGGTCATGTGCCAGGTGTGGGACCCTGACAACCCGGGGAATGAATGGAGGACGTCAGAGATCAAGAGGGAGAACCTCTCTTCTGTCCCTGTTGCCCTTCATCTGCCAGCTTGATGACTCTCGTCCCTAATCCCTAACTATATGTTCTGGCAAAGCTCGACTCCTTGTAGTGTTCTTGTTGTTTCCCAGGCCTAAGGATGGGACCCTGGGAAGAAAATGTGCTAGGAAAATGCCCTATGGCTGAGCCACACCCCAGGGCCTCACAGGGGATTCTAGGCAGGGGGTCTACCATTCAACTGTATCCCCTGAACTCTTTTTTTTTTTTCTTATTGGTTTTTCGAGACAGGGTTTCTCTGTAGCTTTGGAGCCTATCCTGGAACTCCCTTTGTAGACCAGGCTGGCCTCGAACTCACAGAGATCTGCC
>NW_026076665.1:0-1241 GCF_014885135.2 Alexandromys fortis
ATGCAGAAATAGAGCAATATAAAATCCCAGATGCAAAAGGTTAATGGGATAACCTAAATTAAGCAAAGAAAATCTGACTAGAAATAAGCCAAGCTGAAGCTGGAGTCTGGGCATAAGTAAAAATAAACCTCCTCCGTATGATTTATTTGGGAACTGGGGCCCCCAAATGAGTAAAGAGTTAAAAGCAAAAACAAAAACCAAAAAACCAAGAACTACAGGTCAGCCTTTATTCAGCTTTCCCAGATCCTTCAGGGCTGGCCCCAGCAGAAGCACAACTAAGGAAAAAGAAAGGGTAAGGGCAAAGTGGAGAGAGGGGAAAGAGAGAGGCCAGTGTGCATTAAGCACTGTTCCATCTTCTAGTAGCTACTTGATGACCACGTCCAGTGGGGTTATTTATACCAACATTCATAACGGGTTATCTGACCATCCCTTCTCACTGATATTTTGAATAACTGTGAAGATGTGTCTGGCATTTTGCAAGCTAAAATCTTAGAATTTTCAAAATTGTGCTTCGCATGTCTATGGTTCTTCCTGTGGGATTTTATCTTTCACACATGAAAGGTTTTGCTTTTACAAATATCTAAGGATAGCAAGCAATGATTTTTTGAAAGGCAGGAGATTTAGAGAGGGTCCAAAGGGTTCATGACAGGGTATTGGCTCTTCCTGGCAATAACAGTATGAAAAACTTCAGCAATAAAAGGTTTGTGCCTGCCCCTGTAGAAGAGGGCTGTGCTCATAAAATCTCCCACTTGTGTGTTATTGTTTTTACTGTAGAGTAAGAAAAGCAATTGCTTTAGCAGATTACCATGGAAAGGTCATGTCCAATCCAGGCCCCGTCATGTGACCTCTGTATTGAGGGAGAAGCAGAAAAAGGGGGAAAAAAATACTGAAAGGGCGGTCACTGAAGAGCTGGTAGTCTGAAAAATGACTACCCTACCAAGACAAGCAGTCTCTTGACTCAGGTCACAGAGTAAAATGTGCCTCTCAGGCCAGCTGCTGCCAAGTCTGTGATCTGAATGCTTCGAGGACGCTACACATGGTTCTCCGAATTAAAGGGAACGGAAATGTACAGGAGAAAGGGACATGAGTTGACATTCGGGAGGACAAAGAGCACAGGAAGAACCTCTGTAAAGATAATGGTCCTTACACGAGCTTGCTCTGTATCTTTGTTCCCAGAGCGCATGCTCTAAACCCGCACATGCGCCCCTGCACATGCGCCCCTGCACATGCGCCCCTGCACA
>NW_026076666.1:0-1226 GCF_014885135.2 Alexandromys fortis
CCTCCCCCTCCCCCTCCCTATCCAGTCCCAAGAGAAGTCAAGGTTCCCTGTCTCTATCTCCATCCATCGCCGGATGAAGGTTCTATGGTGATATGCAAGATATTCATCAGTGTGGCTACAGGAGAAGGCCAGTTCAGGCTCCCTCTCCTCTGCTGCCCAAGGACCTAGCTGGGGACATCTCCTTGGACACCTGGGAATCCCTATAGAGCCCAGTCTCTTGCTAACCCTAAAATGGCTCCCTTAATTAAGATATATTCTTCGCTGCTCCCATATCCATGCTTCCTCCATCTCTACCATCCCATTCCCCCAAACTCTTCTTTTTTTTTTCTTTCTTTATTTATTAAGGATTTCTGTCTCTTCCCCACAGCCGCCTCCCCTTTCCCTTCCCCTCACCCAATCAAGTCCCCCTCCCTCTTCAGCCCAAAGAGCAATCAGGGTTCTCTGCCCTGTGGGAAGTCCAAGGGCCACCCACCTCCATCCATGTCTAGTAAGGTGAGGATCCAAACTGTCTAGGCTCCCACAAAGCCAATACTTGTAGTATGATCAAAAACGCATTGCCATTGTTCTTGAGGTCTCAGTAGTCCTCATTGTCCGCTATGTTCAGCGAGACCGGTTTTAACCCAGGCTTTTTCAAACCCAGGCCAGCTCCCCCAAACTCTTCTTAAACCTCCCCTTGTCCCTTCTCTCTCCCCATCTCCCCTTCCTTACTCCCATGCTTCCAACTTTTGCCCAGCGATCTTGTCTACTTCCAATATCGAGGAGGATAAATATATGTTTTTCTTTGGGTTCACCTTCTAATTTGAATTTGTTTATGCCAGTTTCTGGTGGTGCATGCTTTTAATCCCAGCACTCGGGAGGCAGAGGCAGGTGGATCTCTATGAGTTCAATGCCAGCTTGGTTTAAAAAGCAAGTTCCAGGACAGGCTCCAAAGCTACAGAAAAACCCTGTCTCGAAAAAACAAAAACAATATTCAAAGGATATCGGGAACTCACCAAGGCCACCTGGCCTGGGTCTGAAAAAGCCTGGGATAAAACTGGTCTCGGTGAACATAGCGGACAATGAGGACTACTGAGAACTCAAGAACAATGGCAATGCGTTTTTGATCCTACTGCATGTATTGGCTTTGTGGGAGCCTAGGCAGTTTGGATGCTCACCTTACTAGAACTGGATGGAGGTGGGTGGTCCTTGGACTTCCCCCAGGGCAGGGAACCCTGATTGCTCTTTGG
>NW_026076667.1:0-1242 GCF_014885135.2 Alexandromys fortis
AGATGATCTAGAGGTGATCTAGGACCAGGGAGAGAACGGAGCAGGTGAAAGTCCTTCCCGCCAAGACCGAGGACCTGAGTTTGATCTCTGGAATCTGCAAAGAGCACCAACTCCTGCATTTGTCCCGATTTCTGCACAGGAGAGCTGCCACTCACTCCTCCCCTGCTTCCTAAAAATACAGGTAAAAGAATGAAAAACAAAAGACTTTACATCTGCTAAGCCGAGAAGCTGGAGGGGAGACAAATGTGAAGGCCAGTAGATGTCAACAACGTTAAGAAAGTGGATCACTGAGAAAGCACAGGAAAGTTCCAAGAACGTTCCAAGAATGTTGGTTGAAGCTCCAAGAATGACCTAAGAGAGGCTGGAGGGACAATAGTGACCCTGTCTATGGGCCAAAAATTTCTTGTTGCCTGGATGTGGCCCGTTGCCTATCATGAACGTGTTTTTGGTTTAAAGTGTTCCCTTTCTTCCGGGAAGTTGGGGGCGTTGGCTGTATCAATATATTCCACCCATGTCATGAAAATCTTCAGAAAGCTTCTTCCTGATACGTTCCTCAAAAAGCCCGGTTATAACTTGCATTTGGTCACCACACACTAGGAAGGTCTGCGGGAGGTCCAAAAACGTTTCTTGAAGAAAAAGATAAGAACCTGTCACCGGTCCAGCAGCAGCATCTCCTGTACCGCCCCACTTTGCAAGGAGAGCGTCCATCTAAAGACTTGGCTCTGTTTTAAACCTCCCCTACGAGAATGAACACAAAAAAAACCCGGCAGCTCATCCTGCTCAATTTTCTTTGATAAACAACCTTTGCAGTTCACATCGAAAGAAGCTACCACAGCTTCATAACCAACAGAGAGAGACTTTGTAGGCAATCGGAATGCCCCGGGCGGACAGGCATCAACACTACCCAAGAGCTGCATCTAATCGTCCCTGACGGAGGGGAACTTCCCGCCGCAAGAGGGCGCTGTGGATTGTGTTTCTGCCTAGGGCCTGGTGCTGAGGTGTGAGTCCTGGGCTTGGCAGGATGAACTGTACTTTGCCTTGGTCTCTCAGCCAAGGCTCTGTGGGTCTTGAACCATTCTCTACTGTGTGCATGCGCCACCTCTGCGCTCAAGTGCATGCTGAGTAGCAGAATGGCAACCTCTGGTGGGGACTGAAGAATCTAAAACACTGTAGAATCGACAAAGTCAGGGAAGCTGTAGCATCAGCACAAAGATCAGCAGCATTTCTAAACACTAGCAAAAA
>NW_026076668.1:0-1197 GCF_014885135.2 Alexandromys fortis
AACAGCAAACTTCATAATAAAGTGACACAAAGCTGTCTCCATTACAATAATATTGACTCTCTTCATCTTACCTCTTGAGGGAAGAGGGTTTTGGATTCTCTACCTAGTGTGGTTGCCACTGGCAACTTAGGTATAAAAGACACTGTGATGACAGTTACTGAAAGTAAATACTACGTGGTGTTCCTGCCACTGCCACAAAGTCTCTCCAGACTCAATGGAGAAGCAGACAATTCTAGGAAATACAGAATGGTGTCATTTTCTACACTCTGCCTTTTTGTTCCAATGCTTATTCCAAAATCATGCTTTGCAGCATGGAAATGATATTCACCCTTACCATGTTATATTTCAGAAAAACTAAAGAGAAAAGTACTGAAGGTAGGGATAATGGGTAGGGTGCTTGTCTAGAATCTCCCAAAGCCTTGTACTCAATGTCTAGCACTTCAGAAAACCAAACCAAAACAAAAAAGAAAGAAAGGAAGGAAGGAAGAAAGAAGGAAAAAGAAAAGGAAAAAAATGTCAGGATTGATAAGTCTTCATAAACTCAATACATTCATTACAGAACGAAGCTTTCACCCTAAAATGGGAGATTTCTAAAGAAAACAATTATACAGTAGGACAAAACTGTCCAAATTGAGAAATTGCACAGACATTAAAGAGGTCAGAAGATTTTAATTATATCATAAGGTAGGAAATTATTTAATGAAAGTTATTGATTACAGAGGTTGG
The DNA here is from genome assembly GCF_014885135.2 of Alexandromys fortis. Classification (NCBI taxonomy): domain Eukaryota; kingdom Metazoa; phylum Chordata; class Mammalia; order Rodentia; family Cricetidae; genus Alexandromys; species Alexandromys fortis. The sequence goes on from NW_026076668.1 coordinate 727, forward strand.
TTTGTGACATAATGACATTCTAGTGACACCTACCTGTGTACTGTTATGCAGTACAAAATACAAAGTTTGTCATAAAACTCAAGGAGAATATGTATTTCTAATAATCCTATTTGCTGCAATGTGACTATGGAGGACACATGTGTGTAAAGTTGATTTCTCCTTTATTCAATGGCAGTACAGATATCAGCATTAATATAAAATAAGCAATGTTTTGACAATATATTTTCCCAGTTGAAAGTTCTTTGAAATAATTTCTTAATTAATTCTGACTTTTCAGAATATTTGAAAACCACAGAACTGCATTTATACTGGATTTCCTTAACTCCTTTTTTGGGAATCTAAAATCTTTACTCTTCCTTATTTTCTTTAGGGAAGGTAGGAGCAGTTGGAGTCATTCTTACCTTTGTTGAAGTTGGCACACTTTTTCATTGAATGTTGTGATTCTACTGCAGCTGCTCCTCCACTGTGACA
>NW_026076669.1:0-1193 GCF_014885135.2 Alexandromys fortis
TTCAATGCAGAATTCTACCAGAACTTCCAAGAAGAGCTAATACCTATACTCCTTAATGTATTTCACAATATAGAAACAGAAAAGTCATTGCCAAATTCCTTTTATGAAGCTACAGTTACCCTGATACCAAAAACCACACAAAGACCCAACCAAGAAAGAGAATTGCAGGCCAATCTCACTCATGAACATTGACGCAAAAATTCTCAATAAAATACTGGCAAATTCAATCCAAGAACACATTAGAAATATTATCCATTATGATAAAGCAGGCTTCATCCCAGGGATGCAGGGCTGGTTCAACATACGAAAATCTATCAATGTAATCCATCATATAAAAAATTAAAAAAAATATGATCATTTCATTAGATGCTGAAAAAGCATTTGACAAAATTCAACATCCATTTATGATAAAGGTCTTGGAGAGATTAGGGATACAAGGGTCATATCTAAATATAATAAGAGCTATTTACAGCAAGCCGACAGCTAGCATCAAATTAAACGGAGAAAAACTCAAAGCCCTCCCACTAAAATCAGGAACAAGACAAGGCTGTCCACTCTCTTCATACCTCTTCAATATAGTACTTGAAGTTCTAGCAATAGCAATAAGACAACATAAGGGGATCAAGGGAATTCAAATTTGAAAGGAAGAAGTTAAACTTTCATTATTTGTAGATCTTATGATAGTATAAAGCAACCCCAAAAACTCCACCAAAGAACTCTTACAGCTTATAAACACCTTTAGTAATGTGGCAGAATACAAGATCAACTCCAAAAATCAGTTGCCCTCCTATACACTAAGAATAAGGATGCAGAGAGTAAAATCAGAGAAGCATCACCTTTCACGATAGCCATAAAAGCATAAAATATCTTGGGGTAACTCTGACCAAGGAAGTGAAAGATCTATTTGACAAGAACTTTAAGTCTTTGAAGAAAGAAACTGAAGAGGATACCAGAAAATGGAAGGATCTCCCTTGCTCTTGGATTGAGAGGATCAACATAGTAAAAATGGCAATTCTACCAAAAGCAATCTATAGATTAAATGAAATTCCCATCAAGGCCCCATCAAAATTCTTCACAGACCTTGAGAGGATAATAATCAACCTTATATGGAAACTCAAAAACCCAGGATAGCCAAAACAATCTTATACAATAAAGGATCTTCTGGAGGCATTACCATCCCTGACTTCAAACTC
>NW_026076671.1:0-1247 GCF_014885135.2 Alexandromys fortis
GAGACAGGGTTTCCTCTATGGTTTTGGAGCCTGTCCTGGAACTAGCTCTGTAGACCAGGCTGGTCTCGAACTCACAGAGATCCGCCTGCCTCTGCCTCCCGAGTGCTGGGACTAAAGGCGTGCGCCACCACCGCCCGGCTAGAACAAGGTTCTTAAAAGTTGGTGAGATCTTCCTTAAAAGCTGGAAAGGTTAGGCAGGGTGGCACATACATTTAATGCCAGCACTTAGGTAGCAGAGGCAAGAGAGTCTCTGAGACTTCTAGGCCAGTCTGGTCTACAACAGAGTTCCAGCACAGCCAGGGCTACAGTGTGAGACCCTGTCTCAAAAAAAAAAACAATTCAGCAGTGACTATCCAGTCCTGGCTCTGTGTGTGTGTGAAAGAGTGGAGGGGGGATCTCTGTTTCCCTGGAATCTGTTGTAATGACACCTGTACTTCTCTAACTTAGGTCATTCATATCTCCTCTATTTCTTTTTATCATGGTAGCTAAGGGTTTGTCAATCTTACTAACTCTAGTTGGTTGTTTTAAAAGATTCATGCTTGGCCGGGTGGTGGTGGTGGCGCACGCCTTTAATTTCCACCAGCACGTGGGAGGCAGATGGATCTCAGTGAGTTCGAGGCCAGCCTGGTCTACAAAGTGAGTTGCAGGACAACTAGGACTGTTACACAGAGAAATCCTATCTGGGGCGGGAGGGGGGGTGAATTTCATGTTCTTTCTGCCAGTGTGCTAGTTCTAATGTACATGCTTTATAATTTAGATTATAAGAAGACCAGTCTAGCACCGTACGTGAAAGTATTTGAACAGTTTCTTGAAAACCTGGATAAGTCCCGGAAAGGCGAACTTCTCAAGAAGAGCGGTAAGATGGAGCTCCCCTTGTGCCTAGCAGGATCTTCTAAATTTGATAGTCTACAGCTCCCAGCAAATGAGCAACTTTCTAGTCTTTGTAAAACTAACCTTTGTCTAATCTAGTTTTTCTAAAAATAACAATTTATTGTAACTTTAGTGGGTTCTTGTTTTTTAGTTGTTGTTTTTACATTTATTTGTTTATTAAATTTGATAGTTTACAGCTCCCAGCAAATGAGCAACTTTCGAGATTACAGGCCTGTACCTGAGTTGAATCAAGAAACTTTTATCAAGCCGGGCAGTGGTGGTACACGCCTTTAATCCCAGCACTCGGGAGGCAGAGGCAGGTGGATCTCTGGGAGTTCGAGGCCAGCCTGGTCTACAAGAGCTAGTTCCAGGACAGG
>NW_026076672.1:0-1251 GCF_014885135.2 Alexandromys fortis
GTGTGTATGTCTGCAGGCCAGAAGAGGGCACCAGACCCCATTACAGATGGTTGTGAGCCACCATGTGGTTGCTGGGAATTGAACTCAGGACCTTTGGAAGAGCAGGCAATGCTCTTAACCTCTGAGCCATCTCTCCAGCCCCCCCACTTATTTCTTGATGGACACATTGTTCGCTTCCAATTCTTGTTTGGTGTTTTTATTTTCTTTTTGTGTTCCTGGAGTCACACCCAAGGCTCTCACACTCTAGTCAGGCACTCTACCATGGAACTCCACCTTGGGTTAATTCCACGGCCCCTCAAAATGAACACACAGATGGGCAGGTGGTGCGTGGGGTAGGGGCAAGACTGCTGCAGAACAGAAGTAAACCTGCTCCATTTTCAGACATACGAGTGGAGAGCGGCGATGCTGCAGCTCCCCGGAGCCACACTAGATACCACAGCCCCCACTCTCAGGCCCCCTCCTTCCTCTCTACTGTAAATCTCCACCTAGCAGGAGGCGAAGAGGGGCTGCTGTCTGTCACATGTTATGGTAGTTAAGATCATTGTGGATTGGCTTTGCCAATGGGTAGAGATTGAAGAGAAGTCCAGCCATGTCCACGTAGGCCTGTCCCTTTTCCTATCAGGCCTGTTGACTGCAATAAAAGCACATGTTCCCTAGAGCCCCTGGCAGGCTCTGTGTGGACCTACTGGTGATGTTTCCCTGGAAGGCAGAGCTGAGATATTAAGATGTTACAAAAATGGTACAGTGGTATAGAGACTTCAGTGTGACATCAGACATAAGAGCAGAGCAAACTGCCGGGCGATGGTGGCGCACGCCTTTAATCCCAGCACTCGGGAGGCAGAGGCAGGTGGATCTCTGTGAGTTCGAGACCAGCCTGGTCTACAAGAGCTAGTTCCAGGACAGGTTCCAAAGCCACAGAGAAACCCTGTCTCGAAAAACCAAAAAAAAATTAATAATAATAAAAAAGAGCAGAGCAAACTCATCTGACTGCTCCCTAACCACAATAGGCCAGTGCTACATTCCACTCTCCTGTCCTCCCAATAGTCACACAAGTGTCACACCATACAGACAAGACACAGCCTCAGAAAGCTCAGAGACTTGAGCCGGCCCGTGGCTATAAACAACACCCCATTGTTGGGACCATTTGGAGTCCTGGCCTCCAGCTGCTCTTCCCTGCTAGAGATCTTTACTTTCCTTCTGATTTGAGTCACTGAAAGCTGTGTCAAAGTTGTTTACCAGCTCTGCTTCACG
>NW_026076673.1:0-1184 GCF_014885135.2 Alexandromys fortis
CCCCCTCCCTCGTCAGCCCAAAGAGCAATCAGGGTTCCCTGCCCTGTGGGAAGTCCAAGGACCACCCTCCTCCGTTTTCTTAATGATTGATGTAGGAGGACCCAACTCATTGGTGATGGTGCCATCCCTGGGCAAGTGTTCTTGGGTTATATAAGTGGGCTGAGGAAGCCACGAGGGGCAAGACAGTAAGCAGTGTTTCTGCATTGATTCTGCTTCAGTTCCTGCCTTGAATTCCTGTCTGAACTTCCCTTCATGCTGTATCTTAACTATAAGCTAAAATAAAGCAAAAAGGGACTTCAAACTAAAATTAATCAGAAGAGATAAAGAGGGAACATCCCATTCTAACCAAGGGAACAGTTAGCCAAGAAGAAATTACTATCTTAAAGATATATGCATCAAACTCAGGAATGCCCAATTTTATTAAAAATGTACTACTGGCCCCAGTAATCGAGGTGCATGCCTTTAATCTCAGCTCTCGGGGAGGCAGAGGCAGGTGGATCTCCCTGAGTTCAAGGTCAGCCTGGTCTGCATAAGTGAGTTCCAGGACAGCCACGACTATACAGAGAAATCCTGCCTTGAGAAACTAAAATAATAAACAAATAAATAAATAAATAAATAAATAAATAAATAAATAAATAGTGTGCTGCTGGATGAGTGGCATCATTCCACTTACAGTAAAGGACTTCAGTACCTCAGTTTCTCCAGTAGACAAGTCATCTGGGTATGAAATAGGTAGAAATGTGAGAATTAATTGACATTATACATCAAATGGACTTTTAAAGATATCTACATAATATTCTATTCAAGCACCAAAGAATACATATTCTACTCAGCAGCACATGAAAGAACATGGAAGACCACATGCTGGTCTACTTTAGTCTAAAACAAATAAATAAAATTTTAAAAGTTTGAAAGCACTCCTTGTGTCCTATCTGAACACAATGCAATAAAACAAAATTTACAGGAAAAAACTCTAGTAAATAGCAGATTCATAGAGATTAAAGTACTACTTTCTAAATGATAATTAAATCAAAGATGAAATCAAGAAAGAAATAAAAACAACCTTCCTGGAACTAAATAAAAATGAAACGAACAGCCTTGTGGCAAACAGAAAGCAGCCCTATTTGGAAAGTGTGTATTTCCCAAATAAATACATACAAGGAGGCTTTTTTTTTTTTTTTTTT
>NW_026076674.1:0-1241 GCF_014885135.2 Alexandromys fortis
GGTCAAGACCATGATGGATACACACACTGAAACAGTCTACCTGAGCTAATGGGATCTCATGAACTTCAGCCAGCCTTGGAAGAAATAAACATAGGTACAAAGTAGTCCCTTTGAGTGTAGATGACAGTTCCAGGGCTGGGGCATATTAGGGACCACTGGCAATGAAACCAGGATTTATCCCTCTGCCTGTACTGGCTTATGGAGAACCTATTGTCTTTGGATGAATACTTTTCTCAGCCTAGATATAGTAGGCAGAGCCTTGACCTTCTGCAAAGCAATGTGCCTTAGCCTCTCTATGGAGTAGATGGGAGATGTGGTGAGGGGGAAAGTGAAGGGAGTGGGAGAAGGGAGGGAGAGTGGGAATTTGGACTGGAATTGTACAGTGAAAAAAAGATAGATTGTTTTATTTTTTAAAAAACTAAATAAAACAAATAAATTGTGGCTGTTTTGTCTACATGTATATCTGTGTACGATGCTTTTGTCTTGAGATACCAAAGTCTACAAGAGCCCTGGAAATGAGTTAGGCAGTTGTGGATTGCCATGTGGGTGCTGGAACTAAGCACAGATCTGTAAGACCAGGAAGAGCTCTTGACCACTTTGTAACTACAGTATGTATGCTAATATTACCACTGTAATCATTAAAATGATTATACTATTCATCTTTTTGCTCTATTTTTTTCATCAGCATATTGTGTGGACCTTAGAAACCATGAAATTCCTCAAAATACTGGCTGAGTAAAGGCCATCTCTGTGGATTCCTTTCTATTCTTGTGGACTGATTAACTAAATCCAGCTACATAAACACCAGCTGAGATACCTAAGTAGTTTTGAACCCTACATTTCCTGTCTTTGTTCCTTTCTAAATACCCAGCTTTTCTGGTTGAAAGAGAGAAAGTCTGGCATTGAAGATACAATGAAGAAACAGTGCAGTTAGAAGCTCAACCCTCACCATACTGCAGAGCAATAAGAAACACTAACCTGAGTGAGATAACTCAACCCAAGAGATGAATATGAACCTTCATCCAGAAATGGTGGTGGAAGAGACAGACCCACATCAGAGCAAGGAACTGAGCTCCCAAGGTCCAGTTGAAGAGCAGAAGGAGGGAGAAGAAAAGCAAAGAAGTCAGGACCACGAGGGGTTGGTCCACCCACTGAGACAGTGTGACTGATCTAATGGGAGTTCAGCCAGGCCAGCTGGACTGGGGCTGAATGAACATGTAGTCAAACTGTAATCTCTGGAT
>NW_026076675.1:0-1158 GCF_014885135.2 Alexandromys fortis
TACCTAGACGGTACGCTTTTAGTATATGTATGGGATCATCCGACGTCAGCAATGGTAAGATGCTCTTTTGAAGCAGTAGAAGGTCATCTTTTATTCTGTTTTTCGGTATGGATTCATTTGATTCGGTTAAACCTTGAATTATGATACATTGATCTGAATTGTATGATTTATCTAAACTGGAAATTATCTTAGAATTGTCACCGGTCGTAACATGAGGCAGATTGTGGAGACTTATGGGTACTTTGCTTACATGTACGGATATTGGCATGCATATTTCCTTTGGTTGTTGGATGAAGGGTAATCTTTCTGCGGTTTGTAGACGAGAAGCATATAGAAAATTATTCCGAGTGTCTCTATCTTCGTTGGAACTCACTAATAATTTAGGATAGTTATCATTAATAATGGTCTTAGATTCCTGGGAATCGTTTGAACTTGGGAGATTCCAACGGTGTGCATCGACCTCTCTCTCCAAACATAGTGGTCCGGAGTAGGTTGTCTGTGTTACATTTCGAACTTCATCACTCTGGGGATTAAGAGCATCATATGTCATAGGGGATGTAGAAGTTGAGTCATCAAGATCGACCAATGAGTCTGGATAAGATATGTCATTTTGGACTACCTGTGTGTTACTATCCCTTATTTCATGTCCTACTGTTGAGTTCGGAGCAACTGTAGTATTACTAGTGTTAACTTTTATCTGTTCGGCCTCACACATTTTTTCGTCTTTTCTGCTAATCACGGAAACAATATTTTTTCTGCCACCTTCATTCCTTTTCTTATGTTTCCTTTTTCGTGATTCCATGATTTTGCATTGGTAAACCATTTTATTGTCATGTAATCCACCAGTATTATGCGGTACGTCAATATCATCTCTTTTCACTGGCGACGAATAATTCAAATTGCTTAGCATCAATTTAATATTCATTATTTCGGACTTCATAACCGTCAGTTCAGAAAGAATAGATTGGCAGCAATGACAAGAATCCTTAAGTGGTGACATTGTCAATTGAACTCAAAAGAAAAGATTCAAATAAATGCTATGTATTAGAAAGGTCTATCCTACTGTCGCAAAATGATAGTTAGGACGCAGAAATATGAAATAGTAAATAAAAGCTAAATCTAGTTTGAAATATTTCGAGTACGAGTCAATTTTCTATA
>NW_026076676.1:0-1240 GCF_014885135.2 Alexandromys fortis
TTTTCCTTTTTTGGTTTTTCAAGACAGGGTTTCTCTGTGGCTTTGGAGCCTGTCCTGGAACTAGCTCTTGTAGACCAGGCTGGCCTCAAACTCACAGAGATCTGCCTGCCTCTGCCTCCCGAGTGCTGGATTAAAGGTGAACATCACCAGCTGGCTATGCAGGCATCCCCTTTGTTCTGTTCTGTGCAGTGCCCCTGCTGCTTGACACCTAAAGGACGCTGCCTGTGCATCTGTTGATGAGTAAATGTCGCCTCACTCCGCAAGTACTTTACTTCCTAAGCCACGGGCGTGGGAATTTACTTAGACTTTCTCTTCTTTCCTAATTTTTCTTTCTTTCTTTTTTTTTTTTTTTAACTTTGCTGAGTTGGTTGTGGTGCCTGGGACTGAACCAAGGGCCCCATACAGTCCAGGCAGGGCGAGCACTCGGCATTTAACCACAGTTCTAGTCTCTTAAAGGTGTACGCCACTGCCCGGCTTAGTCTCTCACTTTAACAGATTTTTTTTTTCACTTTAACAGATTTGCTTTAACTCTTTGGTTAGGGGCTGGAGAGATGGCTCAGTGGTTAAGAGCACTGCCTGCTCTTCCAGAGGTCCTGAGTTCAATTCCCAGCAACCACATGGTGGCTCACAACCATCTGTAATGAGGTCTGGCGCCCTCTTCTGGCGTGCGGGCATACATGGAGGCAGAATGTTGTATACATAATAAATAAATAATAAATCTTTAAAAAAAAAAAGAAAAAAAGTAACTCTTTGGTTATATGATCAAAATGCTTTAAGATACTTTTCTTCGGGGCTGGAGAGATGACTCAGAGGTTAAGAGCACTGACTGCTCTTCCGGAAGTCCTGAATTCAATTCCCAGCAACCACGCAAACACGTGGTGGATCACAACCATATGTAATGAGATCTGGTGCCCTCTTCTGGCCAGCAGGCATACATGGAGGCTAAACACTGTGTACATAATAAATAAATAAATCTTTTTTAAAAAAAGATACTTTACTTCACATCTGGTTATAGGAGTTGGCCCCACTTCCAGATTTATTTATTTTTCTGGGGGTTGGTGGTAGGGCTGGGGTTGATTATGGTGTTTCTTGAAGTCTGGGTTGGCCTCAGGTCACTAAAAACCTGACACCTTCAACTGAGTCACATCTCTCACCTCAAGAGACTTTCCTCTTTTTAAAATTATAAATTTCTATTTTTTAAAATTTATTTACTTGTTTTTTTTTTTTTTTTTTGATAGTT
>NW_026076677.1:0-1241 GCF_014885135.2 Alexandromys fortis
TCCGTCCTCTGGATGGCGTCCGTCTCATACTTGGTCCTCCACTGGGCCACCTCTGAGTTGGCCTTGGACAGGACACGCTGTAGCTCAGCCTTGGCCTCCATTTCCTCCTCATACTGTTCCCGCAGCAGGTCACAGTCATGCCGGGCTGACTGCAGGGCGTGGGCCAGGGCGTTCTTGGCCTGGGAGGAGATGGGCATCAAGGGGGTGAGAGCAAACCCAGCCTCCCTATCCTCTGGTTCTTGTCTATTCATGTCAGTCAAGGCCCAGACTCACCCAATGAAATGGATTCTCAACATCTTTGAGTGATTTTCATATGCCTACCTCTCTTCCTTATAAATACGGAGTCGTTAAAGGGTCATTTAGTGGGGAGATAGGTGACAAGACTATCTCTGGCTTCCAGGTGCATTTCTGCAGTTAATGTCGTGACCAGGGATGCCATCAAGCCTGCCCCGCTGTCATTAACTGGGCCTCACCTTGCCTTCCTCCTCCAGCTGCCTTTTGAGGTCCTCCATCTGCTGGGTATAGGAAAGTTTCCCTCGGGTCAGCTGGGAAATCAGCGCCTCCTTTTCTTCCAGTTGCCTGGCCAGCTCTCCTGGAGGTGGAATGATGGGTTCGTGGGTCATGGAACGGGGACACCAAAGCCCCACCAAGGTCAGGCGAAGAGAGGGTCAGGGGCACCCACCATTCTCCGTCTGCAGTTTGGCTCGCTGTGTGGTGAAGTCATTGAGGGAGCGCTGGGATTCTTCCAGCTTTACTCGGTATTCGTTGGCCTGGTCCTCCAGTGTCCGCGACACTTTCTCCAGGTTTGCCTACAGGCCGTGACGAGCAGAGGAAAGGTGTGTGTGGGAAGGGCTAGGGCTGGCAGGGAGGAGGAGGAGTTGTGTGAACCCAGACCAGATGAAGGAAGGGGTGTAGTGAGCACAGAGGACAGGCAGGAGGGTGACATAGTCAGAGTAGAAGGGACTCAGTCTGGAGGGCACATGAATTAAGGAAAGATTAGTAGAAAAATGTAGGCAAAGGCTATGGAGAGGCAGAGCAGACAAGAGGCAAAGGCCAGTGGGGAACAAAGGGAATAAGAATGACAAGAGATGGCAGAGAGGACAAGAAGGCACAGCTGTAAGGGAGGGGAGGGAGGCGGCTGAGAGAGCCCACCTTGGCCTTGATGATCTGCTCCATGTTGGAGGTGACATCATCCAGCTCCAGCTTGAACTCGCTCTTCTCCTTCTCCAGCTTCTGCTTCA
>NW_026076678.1:0-1242 GCF_014885135.2 Alexandromys fortis
GCACGCCTTTAATCCCAGCACTCGGGAGGCAGAGGCAGGCGGATCTCTGTGAGTTCGAGACCAGCCTGGTCTACAGAGCTAGTGCCAGGACAGGCTCCAACGCCACAGAGAAACCCTGTCTCGAAAAAAAAAAAAAAAAAAAAAAAAAAAAGATTTCTTTTACTGGCTCTGAGCAGAAGAACATTTGCTGAGATGCTCCCTTAGGGAGGCTAAGCAGAAAAAAAAGTAACTTTTCGCCAGAGTGGGAGGAGATTGCTACATTTCTGCAGGGGTTTCCCTTTTAGCAGAGTGAAGCAGAAGTAACGTCTTGGACCAGAGCAGAAGAATCTGATAGTTCAGCTCGGCTAGGACATTCCCTTAGAGGAACAGAGCAGAGCTCACTATAAAGGCTCTCCTAGAGGAGCAGGATTGCTACATCCTGTAGGGAGACCATCCCCCGCCACACTCCAGCTTCAGGTATCACCTGACTTTCCAAAAAGTCAGGAACCTTTCCCTCCAGAGTTGTCCCTTTGCAGCTTTGGTTATCATCTGACTTCCCAGTGAGTCAGGATACCTTTCCCTCCAGAGCTGTAACACTGGCGATGACTCTAAATTGAAAGAACTCATTTGTACATTATCTGTTAGCAAGTAATTGTAAGAATTACCGTTCTTGGGTCTCTATCAAGTGCAAAGAGCTGAGCTACCATATACAAGAATTATGGTGGCTAAAAGTTTGCAGGGTCGACTTCCTTGAACACCACTCTATGCAAACTAGAGCTTTCCGTTCTTCTGGTGGGAGAGAAGTCTAAGTGCTAGACATGCACTAAAGCTGAGGAGTTCACTGAAAACCACAAAGTCCTCTGAACAAACTCCTTTGCTGCTTAACTAGCCCATCACCTTGTCTCCATCATCTTAATGGACACACTCACAACTAAGAGCAGTCATTGTCACGTCCAAAGTATTCAAATCCCAAACCTGTTTCTGGTCTCATATGTAACCTTTTTCATTAAAAAAAATTAATGTTTTACATAACGTATGCTTCACCACAACTCAGCACTTTGAATAATAAGTTCTTTGTACATAATCCTCTATTTTTTTTAAAAAAACACTTTGTTCCAAATAATCCCTGATTGCTTTCCACCTCCCCCGCAGAGTAGAACCATTTGGCTGTGTAGGGATAAGTCCCACCCCTTAGGGGGCGTGTTCGCCTCAGGCTAAAGTTCTCCTATAAAATTGGTGAGCGTGCTCCCAGCGCTCTCTTCT
>NW_026076679.1:0-1241 GCF_014885135.2 Alexandromys fortis
AAAAAAAAGTTTGAGAGATCTCAAGCCAGAGCTTGGCCAAAGAAATGGGGGCAGTCTCAAAAACCTTGAGGGAGAACAGTCCACATAAGCTGTCTGGAGGGCCAGGAATCAGGGTCCTCTTAGGTGAAGGCCAAGAGGAAGTATGAGTCAGGATGTAAAGGGACAGTGAAGAAGGCATCTTTTAGGTCCAGAACAGTAAAGTAGGAGGTGGTGGGGGAACGTTAGACAGGAGATTGTCAGGGTTGTTAACCAGAGGGTAAACTGGAATGCTGGCCTCATTTATGAGGCAGAGGTCTTGAACCAAGCAGTAAGCGCCAGAGGGCTTACACAAGGAAAGGATGGGGGTGTTGCAGGTACAATGGAAACCAGGCAAGCATGTGCCAGTTCCTAGAAAGACTGCTAGTGGTAGCACTTGGTACGGATGCTACTCTAGGACATGGAGTCCACTGGGCCAGATGTAGAGAAGGCCACTTGTAACTCTGCCACAAAGCAAGCCAAACCAAACATGGCTGACAGAAATGGGAGAAAGTCATGGGGTTTGTGGGAGGAGACCACCCGAGTCACTTGTTCTCAAACTTGAGCAAACATCAGAGTCACATGGGGGCAAAGATGGCTAGAACCTAGGCCAGAAATTCAGACTCAGTGTGTCTAGGGTGGAACCTAAGGAGTTGTCTCTGCTTGCTGCAGCTCGTCGTCTATCTCTTAAGTGTTCTTTGAAATCTAGTCTCAGATCCAAAAATCTTAGGGTTTCAGTCCCAGCCAACAGAATTTCCTTGCCTTTGTATAGTCCTTCTTCTATAAGAATCCACTTGAAAAATCCTAGCGTTGTATTGGTAGAACAAAGAGTATCCTGCCTATAACCAGTCCACTAGCATTAGGGCACTCACAGGACTCTAGGCAGTCAGGGTTGATGATGGCAAAGGGTACTAGGAAGGCTTGGGAGAGGGCTTGGGCGAAAATGAAGGTCAGCATCAATCCAGGACTGGAAATGGCAAGAGCCAGCTGGGATTAGTGTCCCTTTCCTGCCTTGGATTTCCTCTCCCAAGCTTTTTCCTCCTTAAACCTTTCCTGCTTTATTCCTATGACTAAATTTGGTGATGGATACAGGCAAAAAGCCACTGTACGTTGGCATTCTCCTTACGCTCTTGCCTGTTCCTAGTTCAAGGCGACTATGTACTTTGTGGGGAGCCAGAGACAATAGCATAGATGATGGCAGTCTGAGCAAAAAAAAAAAAAAAAAA
>NW_026076680.1:0-1242 GCF_014885135.2 Alexandromys fortis
ACATGGATGTAGGTCCTCAGAGGCCAGAGATGTTGAATTTCTTGGAGCTGGAGTTACAGAGGGTTGTGAGCTGCCATCTGGGTGCTGGAAATTGAGCTATGGTCCTCTGGAAAAAGTAAATTAATAGGGTTTCTATACCTTGATAGTAGGTTTCTCTGCCGACACAGAAAGCATTTCAGGCTGAATTGAAAAAAGTAAAAGAACAGGTTTAGTTTGAGCCAAACAACTCCTGAGTGAATTCTCCAGCCCCAGGGACTGAGGCAGGAGAAGTCACTGCCTGAACTAAAGCAAGGAGCCTCAATACGCTGTAGGCGAGGGGTGATGATGTCAAGTCCTGCACAAGCTGGGTTTGTGCCCAAGTATGGCATGCTTTAGGCAAGGACTGGGCCATGGGCAACTTCAGGGGAGGAGCCACTGCAGCTACTAAGAATGCAGAACTGGGCTTTTTGGAAGCTTTGCTGGCGATTCTCAGAGAGGGCGGGGCTTGAAGGGAGAAATGGGGCTTTCTGGGTCAGGAAGGAGTGAGTTGGAGATTTCCAGCCAAACACAAATATTCTTAACTACTGAGCCATCTCTCGAGCCACTTTTTATTTTAAAAAAAAAAAGCAAAAAAACCTTAAAATAAAAATGTTATTTGTAAGTTTATTGTAAAAATTAATCTCAAAAGGCAATTCCTAAACCAATGAGTGTCCTCTCATTCCCTATGCAGTTACTTTCTTTATGACAAGCACTTGCTGAGCACTTTGGAAAGCTGTGCTCCTTTCCGATCCCCAAGCCAATTCTTTCTGTGGAGGGTTTTTTTTTTTTTTTTTTTTTTAATCATAATAAAAGCAAGACACCTGGGCAGAGACAGGAATGTTGAACAAATGCCCAATCTGTCATTTACAAACAGCAGCCTTAAATTGGCTTTAAAGCATTACATGTTAGACTGAGAAGGGACAGATGCCTTTATATTATATAAGGTATTCCTCCCAGAAATATTTGATGGAGCCGGGTGTGGTGGCAGACGCCTTTAACCTCACACTCAGAGGCAGAGGCAGTAAGCTCTCTATGAGTTGGAGGTCTACCTGGACCATGCAGTGAGTTCCAGGACAGCCAGAACTATAGAGAGACCCAGTCTCAAAAATAAATAAACAAGAACACTTTTTGATTTTATGAGTTTCTGTGAGATTTTAAAGTTATCTTAAACCTGTACATTTTGAAATTATCTGGCATGGCAGTTGCTTTAAAAATGATAGCAAC
>NW_026076681.1:0-1242 GCF_014885135.2 Alexandromys fortis
AAGGAAAGGAAAGGAAAGGAAAGGAAAGGAAAGGAAAGGAAAGGAAAGGAAAGGAAAGGAAAGGAAAGGAAAGGAAAGGAAAGGAAAGGAAAGATAGTTGAAATGTAAATATGTTATTTATTAAGGAAGTTTATCAGTAATTTTTTGAAGTATAAACAGACAACTATGACTCCAACAACAAAAAGTTTTACACACCAAAGGAAACACTGCCCAAAATGAAATGACAGCCATGGGCTGAAAGAAATACTTGCTGATTATTTGTTTGATACAGAGTTAATATCCAAAACAGATCACTCAAAATACTTACTTATATATGTACATAAATACTGCATGCACGTGTGAGGAGTCTCCAAAGATGGGTCAAAATACTTGAATATTTTCCAAACAATTCACATGAATTGCCAGGATGTCTGCCTTCAATAGCACTAATCATCAGAGAAATGCAAATCAAGCCATAAATGTGAAACAGTGGATATTGCCAAAAGTCAAAAATCTAGTCCCTTACATGGAGGTGGCTACAAGGACAAGTTTTGTCCAGTCTGCTTTTAATCCATTTTTATCACATTTTATCCTGTGTATAGCATTACTTTTCTATTTTTAAAATTTAACTTTAGGCATTTTTGATCATACAATACTGTATATACTTCACTTATACCCTTTCTTTCCCCTCCAAATCCTCCCATGCCTTTTTAACACTCTTTCAAATTAAGGACCTCTTTTTCATTGTGATTACATATAATATAAATAAGTTTTATGATATTTCTTTTAATTTTTGCATATATATGCACACATAAATATGTATACCTTTTCAGTGCTCCTCATATGTACATGTTTAAGACTGACCACCTGAGATTGGATAACTTTTCATGGAGCTCATCCCTAGAAAAAAACAAAATCTCTCCATCTCAGTAAACACTGATTCCCCATAGCTCTTCATCTGAGGGGGGAAGTTCCCCTCCACATTGGCATGCCAACTGCAATTATCATTGTAATGATTTTGTTTAAGCAACTATATTGCTGAGATCTGTGGTAGCATTTTGCCTGCTATATTCAATGAACACTAGCTTGTCAATTGTTGGTCTTAATTCCTGAGTCGATAAAGTCTTTTCCTACACCTATGTCTTTTAGGGTACTGCATGTGGACATGTGTATATATAAAATTTTTGAGATTATAATATAATCACAATAATTAACCCTTCCCTTTCTTTCCTCCAACTCCTCCCAAGTATAACTGCTTCTCTC
>NW_026076682.1:0-1240 GCF_014885135.2 Alexandromys fortis
TACACACACACACATGCTCAAACAGTGATCCACACCATTAAAAAAAAGTTTTAACCTTTTCCAAATTAGGGTCCCACAAAAACTTACCCATAATACCCATTGTGTAATCTGAAAGTTATACCTTTTCATATTGAGTATTTAATGATTGTTTCTTGTTGCTTTCTTCTTTTATATTGCCTTCAAGTTGGAGGTTAATTCTAATAGTTGTATGGCTTCACATAAACTTTTCTGATACGATTTCTTAGGCGAGGCTTGGATTGTGTGCCTGTGTCCGCATTATACCACCCTGACCTGCTATGAGTAATGCTAATTTAACTGTTTGGTAAGGCTGTGAAGGTCAGATCTCTCCACCACATCAGGGAGGTGTCCCCTTGGCAAATACTGACACTTGGATATCGCACCTGGCTTCCATCATGGTTTTACTGGTAGCTTTGTATTCCTGGTGGTCCTGAGTCAATTCTTTGTTTCCTAGTTAAAATCTCTTGTTACTTTTTCTACATTTATTTGCAAATGAATGTAGAAAGAAAATCTGGGCTTTCCTTTAACCTGTGGGTGATAATATGTAGTCCTTAGGAAGTTGCTATTTTTCAAAGTAGGAATTTGGGGTGGAGGATAGATAACTCCAAGGAACAATAAACCCATGTTTTCCTTTGTCATTGACCCCCCTCCCGCCCCACAGCCATTTTTGAGACAAGGTCTAGCTATGTAGCTCAGGTATAATGTACATATAACACATTTAATATCAGCATCTGGGTTCCTGAAACATGGGAGTCATGGTCTTAAAACAAATGCTTCAGGGCCTATAACATGGTTTATCAGTTAAAAGCACTTTCTGGGGACCAAGCCAGAGGACCTGATTTGCATTATTCCGGCCTTGAATAGTGGATGAGAGTATGGATTCCTCAAGCTGTACCTGGACCTCTACATGTGCAAACTCCCCCACCCTCCACACGAGAAGTGAGTAAGCATAAAAATGAAAGGATATTAAATGTTTCACCAAAAGTAAATAATGTTTGAGTACCAGATATGACAATTATGCTGGTTTATTTATTAAAGAAAATACATATATCAAAATTTTCATTATACTCCGTACATTTGTGTAACTATGTTGAAATAGGAGCGGCAGGGCTGAGTCCCCGGCACCTGGCCGCCCGCATGGCTAGTTTATACCCAGAAATAATTACACGGAAACTGTATTCTTTCAAACACTGCCTGGCCCAGCTAGGTCCAGTTTCTTATT
>NW_026076683.1:0-1180 GCF_014885135.2 Alexandromys fortis
CCCCTGCCCCTGCCTCCTAAGTGCTGGGATTAAAGAGGCTGTGCCTTGGTTATACTTTTTAAAAGAGAATTTTATAAAGGCACTGTTGGCATGCATTAAGGAAACCAGCATAGATAGTATGCCATCCTGGGTCTAGTACAATTGAAAGCCATTATTGATATTTAAGGGACTGGTACTTGGCACAAGACACCCCAAGACCAAGTTCACAGCACAAATGAGATTTATTTGCCCCAGAGGGACAAAGGGCGGGGAAAAAGAGACAAAGACAAGAGAAAGAGGACAAGGGAGAAGGGGAAGGGAACAAGGAAGAGGAGGAAGGGAATTTGGAGTGGGGAACAAAGAGCTGACTCTGGATGGAGAGGAGACAGATGTGACCTATAGGAACATGGCAGGTTATACAGGTACAACGGGAAACCCCATGTTAGGATGAGGTGTTATATTAGTCAGAGTAGCCAAAAGGGGACTTCGGACTGTTGGACTTTGATACTTTGATAGCTGGACCTTGGTAGTCAGCTTGAGGAGGAAGGGGCCAAATAAGGGAGTAGACCTTAGTGACTAGCTTTAGGAATGTCATCTAACAGTTTTTAGCAAGGCAGAAGGAATAAGGGAAAGGGCAAAGCCTGCTGGATCCATGTTTAACAGGCTTGGGCCGGCTAGAGTCCCTTCAGGTACAGGTTGCTGGAGTTGCGGAAGGACACAGGGTTACTGGAGTGAGTGACTGAGGTCATGACCGAGCTGTAACCAAGAGGCAGTATGGGGGAAGGGCACACCTATTGCTCCCAGTGCTGTGCCTGGGAGGTCAGGAGCCGGGAAGAGATCACCCACACCACCTCTCCTCCATCTCTGCCAGTACCCTCTGTCGGCCACCGGGACCAGCTCTTCCCTCCATACATCCCAGCACCTGTACGGAGCAGGGTGGAGCATGGCAATTTTGGGGTTTGCTTTTGTTTTTCTAGACAGGGTTTCTCTGTGTAACAGCCCTGGTTTTCCTGGAACTCGCTCTGTAGACCAGGCTGGTCTCAAACTCACAGAGATCTGCCTGCCTCTGCCTCTCGAGTGCTGGGATTAAAGACGTGTGCCGCCATGCCCAGCAATAATAATTTTAGTAATAATTAAAAATAATTTTTTTAATTTAAAAAAACCTTCACAGAAGCTGGCCATGGTAGTGCATACCTTTAAT
>NW_026076684.1:0-1240 GCF_014885135.2 Alexandromys fortis
GAGTTAACTGACATTTTTATAGCAGCACTCAGAGCATTCAGTAGGGAGTGGTCTCTTCAACAACTAGTACTAGACACTGTATTCAACTAGATAACGCAGGCAGAACAAAGAACTTCAACTCCTCTACACATCGAGTACAAAAAAGTAACTGAAAGTTAGGCAGTGGTGGCTCATGCCTTTGATCCCAGCCCTTGGGAGGCAGAGGCAGGTGTACCTCTGTGAGTTCAAGGCCAGCCTGGTCTACAAGAGCGAGTTCCAGGACAGGTTCCAAAGCTACAGAGAAACCCTGTCTCGAAAAACAAAAAACAAAACAAAAAAAAGTAACTGAAAATAGGCAGGCATATATATGGTACAGACATGTAACCCCAGTTACTCCAGAGCTGAGACAGAAGCATCATGAGTTTTGAGACTAACCTGGGCGCATAGTGAAGGGGGGGTGGGGGGGTGGCTGAGAGACTCTCAGAATAAAACAAAGATATAAATCATTTTGACCTGAGATTAACCACTGTTGTCTTCTAGATTGGCTGCTTTGGTTGTTTAAATCGTCATGACCTGGGATTAAACCTTCCTGTATTTTTGTCGGTTCTCTTATAGTTCTAGAAGTGAACCCAAATCCCGTGGAATGCTAAGAAGGTATTCAACTACTGAGCTACACTTCCACCCCAACACTGGTGTCTTAAGTGGCAAAGCATACACAACAAAAGAAACAAACAGGCAAACTAAATTTAACCAAAATTAAAATATTTTGTGGATCAAAAGACACTATCAAGAAAATACCATTACAGTTGGAGAAAAAAATATGAATGGGAAAACTGGATACACATGCAAAAGAATAAAATTAGGTTCATAGCTGTCACCCTGCACAAAAATTTGATCCAAGTGGATTGAAGACCTCAATTTGAAACCTGGAATGCTAACACTGCCATGAGAAAACATAGGCTGAACCCTAGAAGGCACAGTATAGGAAAGGACTTCCCAAATATGCCTCTATTTGCCTAGGAATTCGGCCAACAATTGACAAGTGGAACTTCACAAAACTAAAAACTTTTTCTATACAGCTAAGGAACAGCCAATTAAGTGAAAAAGCCCACAGAGTGGGACAGAATCTCCATCAGCTATCTATGTGACAGAGGATTCATTTGCACAACATACAAAAACCCAAAAAAACAAACAGCCAAGCCCCCCCCCATGGTCCAAATTAAAATTGGACTAGGATGAGGGTGTGAGAATGAGATAGCTG
>NW_026076685.1:0-1258 GCF_014885135.2 Alexandromys fortis
AAAAAAAAAAAAAAAAAAAAAAAAAAGCTGCTATCCAGATTGCAATCTGTCTGAGCTCCTGTGTCCTGCCTCCTGTTCCCTCCTAACATGACCCATGGTGACAGTTGCTGGAAGACCTGAAGGTTAACTTCTCTGACAGTTCCTAGGCTCCCAGAGGCAGTTGTATGCTCTGCCCTCTGTGTTTTTCCCTTCCCTGGCTTCAGAATGCAGAGGAGGGGGTTAGGGGGTGGGGAGAGGAAGACCCAAGGCACATAGGGCACAGCGGGACGAAGGGGAAGCTGCCAGGGAGGCAGACATCTGTGCCCAGACAGATAGAGTTTCACTGATAGGATCTTTCTTGCTATCCTTGTAAGAGATAAACAATTCGCCCAAGCAGCTTTCGGGAGGAAGTGCCCCGCTGAGAAAGTGGCACTCAGAGGCCAGCGGCTCACCCCTGCGGTCACAGACCCAAGGGGAGGAAGGCAAGGCAGCAGGAAGGGAGAGAGGGAGGAGGAGGCCACCCAGGCTTTGCACAGGTGACAGGAGTGACAGGGCCCTCACCTCGGATGGCAACAGAGAAGCGAAACCAAGGAAATGACAGGAGGGTGAGCCGAGACAGCATGTCTCGTTCTCGTCTAGAGGGCTCTCACACCGCAGGGTCCAGCGTCCGTGGTGTGCGTCCACACCCTACCGCTCCGAAGGTTGCCCCACGGCCTCTTTAAGGCACAGGTTCACCCTCCTTAAAACAGGGCATCTGTAAGAAAGACTCGGAGCAAGATGTAGCCTCTGCCAGAATCAATGGATTGTTCTTCCAAGAATGAGTTTCAGGAGGAGGAATGGGTGGATAGGAACTCAATTCTGACCAAGGGGTATGCAGTATTTTCTCAGTACCCGTTGGGACTGATTCCAGGAAGTCCTCAGGTCCCTCATACAAAATGAAACATTTGTATATATATCCTGCTTTTCCCTGCAATCAGCTCCAGGCTTATCTATAGCAGGAGTGCAGTATACACGATACTCTAATAACAGAAAGGTGCTTAGGGCGCCGTGTCAAATGAGCTGGGAAGGGCCTGGTTCAGTTTCCACCCTCATGGGTAGCATGGCTGCAGAAGTAACTGCCCAGGAAACTAGAAAGGTCAGGGGCCAGGGAGGGAGGAAGATAATGTAAAGCTGTAGGTATACAGCTCTCTCTCTCTCTCTCTCTCTCTCTCTCTCTCTCTCTCTCTCTCTCTCTCTCGTTAAGAATTTTGTCTACTGAGGACAATTCTCAGCAGGGTAA
>NW_026076686.1:0-1222 GCF_014885135.2 Alexandromys fortis
TTTTTTTTTTTTTTTTTTTTTCAGGACAGGGTTTCTTTGTGTAACAGTCCTGGCTGTCCTGGAAAACACTTTGTAGACCAGACTGGCCTTGAAGTCTTTGTGACTCATTTTAAGCAGGACCATCTATGTGGCCATTGCATTCAAACTATCCATTGGAGTCTGATGAGGTTCGAGTGGGTATACAAGTGAAGGCAGCGATTTCCCCTGAATCAATCAGTCAGAAATAGTCCAGCAGTGTAGGCTGAGGCCCTCTTGAGTTCCTCCTTTTGTGATTTGTGCAGAATCAGTGACGGCATCTTCAGCAGCTGGGAGTTTGTAACCGGAATGGTTGTGCCTTGCCCAGAAAATGACATTTTATAGCTCTTCTCTTTACTTTTTGACTATTACATTCCTTCCATCCCTTCTTCCACAAGACTTCCTGAGCTTTAGAGATGGTGGTATAATCTCTCCACCCACCATAGTTCACTAGAAAGACACTGTCTTAGGGTTTCTTTTTCTTTTTTTCTTTTGGTTTTTCGAGACAGGGTTTCTCTGTGGTTTTGGAGCCTGTCCTGGAACTAGCTCTGTAGACCAGGCTGGTCTCGAACTCAGAGATCCGCCTGCCTCTGCCTCCTGAGTGCTGGGATTAAAGGTATGTGCCACCACCGCCCGGCTATTTTAGGGTTTCTTTTGCTGTGAAGAGACACCATGGCTACAGCAACTCCTATAAAGGAAGACATTTAATTATGGTGGCTCACTTGCAGCTCAGAAGTTTAGCCCATTATTGTCATGGCAAGAAGCAAGGCAACATGCAGGCAGACTTGATGCTGGGGAGGCAGCTGAGAGTTCTACATCTTGATCTGCAAGCAACAGGAAAAGACTGGGACACTGGGTCTGGCTTGAGTATCTGAGACTTCAAAGGCCATTTCCTCAGTGACACAATTACTCCAACAAAGCCACATCTACTCCACACCTCCTAATAGTGCCACTCCCTATGGGCCTATGGAGGCCATTTTCATTCAAACCACCACACTTCACTTCCTGGCTCCTATAGGCTTGTAGCCATATCATAACGCAAAATACATTTAGTCCAACTTCAAAAGTTCCCATGGTCTATCACAGTCTCAGCACTGTTTAAAAGATCAAAGTCGGGGGCTGGAGAGATGGCTCAGTGGTTAAGAGCATTGCCTGCTCTTCCAAAGGTCCTGAGTTCAATTCCCAGCAACCACATGGTGGCTCACAA
>NW_026076687.1:0-1150 GCF_014885135.2 Alexandromys fortis
AGAGAGAGAGACAGAGAGAGAGAAAGACAGAGACAGAGAGAGACACAGAGAGAGACAGAGAGAGAGACAGAGAGAGAGACAAAGACAGAGAGAGACAAAGACAGAGACAGAGAGAGAGACAAAGACAGAGAGAAAGAGAGAGACAGAGATAGACAGAGAGAGACAGAGAGAGACAGAGACAGAGAGACAGAGAGAGAAACAGAGAGAGAGAAACTGAGAGACAGAGAGAGAGACAGAGAGGAGACAGAGAGAGACAGAGACAGAGAGACAGAGACAGAGACAGAGACAGAGAGAGAGACAGAGAGAGAGATAAAATGAAAAAAATAAAAAAGATTATTGATCCAGTTTTTAGCACCTATTTGTTTTAAGTGTTTTGCATTGGTTTAGTATTGTATATTGTATACAAATTTTGTATATTGACACAAACTTGGGGTCACTTTTAGTAAACCATCCTCTACATACATTTCCATTCTTGTCTGAGCTATTGTACCTCTACAGCTCATTTAATATAAATTAATATAAATTTCTAGACTTTGGAAAATATTATTATCAATTAACTGTTTAGTATAATAAAGAAATATAGGTTAGTAGTTAATCACCTAGTACAATTGAACTCATAGTCATACTAGGTATATTTTCAAGATGAAACAAAGATATAATTTAGAAGGATAGGTCATTTTCGAACACTTCAGAGATCTACAGAATACGGCCATTAAAATGTTTTAATAACCTTGGTTGTTCTCTGATGTGGGAAGGTCATATGTCTATCTGTTGCTTTCATTGAAAAATTAATAAAGAAACTGCTTGGCCTGAAAGGTCAGACATAGGTGGATGGAGTAGAAAGAACAGAATGCTGGGAAGAAGGGAAGTGAGCCTGACGCCATGCCTCTCTGCTCCAGGGCAGCCGCTATGGAGCCAGCCTCCAGGTGGTGCAACACAGATTATTAGAAATGGGCTAATCAAGATGTGAGATTAGGCAATAAAAGGCTAGAACTAACGGGCCAAGCAGTGTTTAAAAGAATACAGTTTGTGAGTTGTTATTTCGGGGCTTAAGCTGGCCAGGCGGCTGGGAGCCAGGCGGCAGGATCGCAGCCCAGAGCTCCTTGTACACTTCTCTTTGTGACAATGAGACATGTCTGCTTCTTGCAGC
>NW_026076688.1:0-1181 GCF_014885135.2 Alexandromys fortis
GAGAACATACCATGCTCGTCTTTCTGGGTCTAGGTTACCTCACTCAGGATTTTTTTTCTAGTTTCATCCAATGCAAATTTCGATAGTTTGCTACCCCTCTCTTTTCCCCTTTCTCCTCCCTATCCACCACTCCTTGTTGCCCCACCCCATGCTCCTAATTTTATCAGGAGATCTTGTCTATTTCTCTTTCTCTTTGTATATCTATGTATGTTTCTCTTAGGATTCACCTTGTTACTTAGCGTCTTTAGAGTCATGGACTATAGGCTCTTTATTGTTTGCTCTACAGCTAATATCCACTAATGAGTAAGTACATACCATGTGCATCTTTCTGAGTCTGGATTACCTCATTCAGGATGGTATTTCCTAGTTCCATCCATTTGCATGCAAATTTCAAGATGTTATTGATTTTTCCAGATGAGTAGTTCTCCATTGTGTAAAGGCACCACATTTTCCTTATCCATTCTTTGTTTGAGAGGCATCTATGTTGTTTCTAGGTTCTGGTTGTTACCAATAATGCTGCTATGAACATAACTGAACAAATGTCCTTGTATTAAGGAGCATCCTTTGGATTTATGCCCAAGAGTGGTATTGCTGGGTCCTGAGCTAGATTATTTCCCAGTTTTCTGAGATACCACTGGTGGTAGGAGGAGAGAGGAGGACAAAATGAGAAGAAGGAGGAGAGGGGGGAGGAGAATTTGAGGGAATGGATAGTGGTGATATGAGAAGAATAGAGAAGGAAAGCAAAAAAAAAGATATATTTTTATTAAGGAAAACATTATGAGGCTAACAAGAACCCTGGCACTAGAGAAATTCCCATGAATCCACAAGGATAACCCCAGGTAAGACCCTAATCAATAGTGAAGAGGGTGCCTGAACTGGCCTTGCCCTGTACTCTGACTGATGACTCTCTTAAATGTCACCATAGAACCTTAATCCATCAACAGATGGAGACAAGGGCAGAGACCCACAGTGGACACTTGGCTGAGCTCCCAAAATCCACCTGAAAAATGGGAGGAGTGAGAATATGAGCAAAGAAATCATGACAATAATGATGACACCCACTGAAACAGAATTACCTGAGCTAATGGGAGCTCACCATCAATGGCCATAGAAGGAAAGAATGAGCATAGGATCAAATTAGTCTTCTTATTTTTGGGTAACAGTTGTATGACTGGGGCAGA
>NW_026076689.1:0-1184 GCF_014885135.2 Alexandromys fortis
CAGCTTATAATTTATGGAGACCTATGTGTGATTTTTCTTTGAGGCTAAACAGTTGTGGGGTACCGGGCAAGACAGAACCCCCAACAACAAGCCAGCACCTCATGTTACACTATCCTAAGGAGTCTAAGTCTTATATGATAAATAATTTGGTCAAGTCATGAGAGGAAAGTAACTATAACTATTTAGTCTTCAACCCCATCAAAGACCTGAGAAAGGAAATAATATTACTTGAGTAAGCAGGAAGTGCAATCAAGCAACTTTCAAATGTGCAACAAATGACAGAGACAACTGGCTACCTGGGCAATCACCCAAAGTCTCATTTGCAGTGTTGGAGCAACCAGCTTTGACTAAGGCCTAGAGTAACTGACAGACCATTTTCAGAGGCAGGGAATTTTTCAAAACCGTCTCCACTCTGTTTTGGCAGGATTTGACAGTCTTTGTATCCTGCTTGTCCTGTCTGGACATCATGCATTTTGTCAGTGATTGATGCATGGGTAGTTCCTTGCCCAAAGACCAGTTTTGCCAAGAAGAAAACAAGCTCCGAGTGGAGTATCTTAGGTGCTCAACATTCTCTCAGGAATAAATCAGTGCTGCAGGATCAACTTTGTCTCATGTCAACAAAACCCTAAATTATTTAAATGCCATATTCTGCAGCTCTTTGAAGTAGTAAAGATTACCTATCTATGCAGAATACAATCTCTATGATTAGTCTAACTATAAGTATGACAAACATGAATGACTATTGACCTATAATTTTTAATGCCTATATAATTTAAAGACTAAGACTTCATATTAGAATATTAAACAATTTTTTAAACAACTGTGCAACAAATGAAGACAATGACCTCAAAATGTAAGCAATGTATAAGTATCTTGATATAGAAATGTATATTGCAATATGATAAATGTATCCTAAAATTGTATCAATATACAAAATGTCTTAATCAGAGAAGCATGCATGCATACAATATGACAAAATAACTTTGCCTAGGTATACAAATATTGTAGGCAAAAATATAAACATATTCAATATAATTTAAGTTTGTATCAATATACAAGAATCTATACCAAAGCTGGGTGGTGGTGGCACATGCCTTTAATCCCAGCACTCGGGAGGCAGAGGCAGGCGGATCTCTGTGAGTTTGAGGCCAGCCTGGTCTACAAGAGCTAGTTCCAGGACAGGA
>NW_026076690.1:0-1195 GCF_014885135.2 Alexandromys fortis
GCAGATTTCTATTTTAAGGCAGAAAAATATTGGAGCCCACATCGCATTTAGATGTTATAAGTTTCCTTTGATTTCTAGACAAAATTATCAATATTGTGTGCATTCCCTTTATGTTCTGACACATGCAGGCCAAGCACACCATGAGTTGGCTCTGCCCAAAACCACACACTAAGCTTGTGCTTTTGAAATTCACCCAAACAATTCTAAATGTTGTATTTCGAAAAGCCTTCCGTCTTTGCCTTTTTCAAATCTTTACAGAATTAGAGTAAGCTTAAAAAAACTTATTAATATCTAGCCCTAAATATTGTTCTATGTTCCTGTTTTGTTATTCTCCTAGTATATCTGTTTCTATGGAAGATTTCTTCAGGCTTCTCCTTCATCACTGTCTTTGCATTTTGTTACAGAATCATTTTTCCTTATATATAGGCACACGGTACATATGAATGTATATATGACAATTAGCAACTCTTCCATACAGATTTCTGTTCTCTACTTTAAATTGTATAATCATAAATTCACTAATGAATATTCCCTATTGAACACATTTATCAGAGTTGCACGGATAGGCCACATTTTCTCTTTTACTATTTACACAAGCTTCTTGAAATGAACTACTCAGAAATATTTCCATTGCTTTCTCTCTGGTTTTCAACCTAACAGTGAGCCAGATCTTAAATTTAATGACTATACCCTTAGGTCATAAGTCACAAAACAATCCCACACCAGTTCGGGATTATGATTATTAAAAGGATTATTTATTTAAAGAAAAATCTTACAGATCACCATCATAGACGACAGCCCTCTGCACGACCAGGAAAGAAGTCTAGTAGCCAGAAGGGAGTCCAAAGCAAGAGAGAGAGCTCACGGCTACAGGTGCTTTTTAAAGCAAAAGAGACCATGGGAAAGTGGGCTGGTATCTTAAAGGTTATTGACTGAAGGAGCAGAAGGAGCTCCCGCAATACCCCTCTCTGTATCTGAATTTCTTTAAGTATACAATATCTACCTAGACTGTTCCTGCATGTTTAATAATAGGTATGTTGCATAATGTATATAATATAAATTATACCAATGTTCTAGTGAAAATGTGAGTTGGGATTTATTTATTCAATTCAACTAAAATATTCTTTAAAACTTATATGTTCTTTAAAAGCAAGAACAATCAGAATCTGTCATTATGTGAGCCTCATTCTACTCA
>NW_026076691.1:0-1239 GCF_014885135.2 Alexandromys fortis
TCGAGAAGGATATCAAACAGCATGTCATGAAATGCTAGGTTATAGACTGAGGACACCAGGGGGAATGTAAGACGGCAAAGGATAGGAAAGTCAGGACAGACTGGTCTGGGAAGGGCTGTGTAGGGTGTGGACTTTGAGGCTTGACCTTCGGTGTGGATATTCACATCGAGTGGGAGGGAAAACGTGGCTGTTCCATAGAATGGGAACGTTAGAATCAAAGGACCCGAGAGGGTCGACAGGTGGTGCTGGAGACTAGGTGTTATCCTGTTCCAGACAGAGGGATGGGTCCTCCCCCCCCCCCCGTCATTTGTGAGATTCCT
This sequence comes from Alexandromys fortis, assembly GCF_014885135.2. Lineage (NCBI taxonomy): Eukaryota > Metazoa > Chordata > Mammalia > Rodentia > Cricetidae > Alexandromys > Alexandromys fortis. The sequence goes on from NW_026076691.1 coordinate 321, forward strand.
CAGAGTTTAGTTTATTTCTGTATCTCTTAGAAGCCCAATTAAAGAAAAACTAGCACCTTGCATTTTAAAATACTGGCTTCTGTGAGAAAACCATGTCATTGTGCACACACAGGTTCCTAGACTGCAGGACTGGAAAGGAAACTTAGGCGTTTTCCTAACCTGAGGACGAGCGTGTCCTATGCTTCGTGTCCTCTACTGAAAGCCACGCTTTTGTCTTCATGCTTTTTAGTGCTGCCAACTTGATGGGTTCCCGGATCACCTAGGAGACAAGCCTCTGAGCGTGTCTAGATTGGGTGGTCTGAGGTAGGAGGAGCCGCTGTAAAAGTGGATGGCACCACTGTACAGTCTGGGACCCGGACTGGATAAAAAGGAGGACAGGAACTGAGCGCCAGCGATCAGCGCTGTTTTCTGACTGTGGATGCCATGTGACCAGCTGCCTACCACTCCTGCCGCCTTGACTTCCCGCCATGAGGGACTGTGTCCCCTTGAACTGTGAGCCAAAAGACGCTCGTTCTCTCCTTTAAGAGGCTTTTGCTGTGTTACTTTTACCACAAGAGAAATAACTACATCCTGAAAACAAAAAATGAGAAATAACTACGATTGTCTCCCTCACAATGGTGGTGGCGGTGTTGGTTTTTGTCCACTGTCTGTTATGCTTTAATTTGAATCTCTACCTTGCTTTGTGGTCTGAAAATGATCCTTTCCTAAAATACCTCAAGAGCACCATGTGCTAGGCCAGACTCTGCTGAACACATTTAATGTGTCTGCCCTTGGCTCGTGTTTAGAAGAAAGTTAATAGACTAGCATTACATATACTCATACATGTCAGGTAGTTATTGGCGGATACACATCTGCCAAGCACTTAGCATGATGTCAAGGTGACTTGTAGACCGAGGGCGCCCTTATTTTTCATACTACC
>NW_026076692.1:0-1180 GCF_014885135.2 Alexandromys fortis
TCTATCGGGAACTCACCAAGGCCAGCTGGCCTGGATCTGAAAAAGCCTGGGATAAAACCGGACTTGCTGAAAATAGTGGACAATGAGGACTACTGAGAACTTAAGGACAATGGCAATGGGTTTTTGATCCTACTGCACGAACTGGCTTTGTGGGAGCCTAAGCAGTTTGGATGCTCACCTTACTAGACCTGGATGGAGGTGGGTGGTCCTTGGACTTCCCACAGGGCAGGGAACCCTGATTGCTCTTTGGGCTGATGAGGGAGGGGGACTTGATTGGGGGACGGAGAGGGAAATGGGAGGCGGTGGCGGGGAAAAGTCAGAAATCTTTAATAAATAAAAAAATAAAATAAAATAAAAAAATAAAGAAATAAATGTCATTGGAAAATGAAAAAAAAATGAAGCCCAATCTATAGGCCAAGCTTTCATAATTAATAAGAAGTTTTCATGTCTTTATTTGGGACTAGTACAAAAGAAAAAACTCATTACAAATTTTTATTGTCATATTGCCACACATAACAATGTCACTAGGCCTTTATTCATTGTTTAATAACTGCTCAGTGTTCCAGATTTTGACAAAATTTTCCTTGGTCTTCATGGTGTATTGTAGTTCTAAGAGTCTGTCCTAGTATTTGACAATGTGATCCCTAAAGTCAGCCCAACTTCAATCCACTTATGGCACAAAGATTCCCTTAGACTTTTTTTTGTCATCATTCTTACTTCAAGATATGAATATTTTGCCAGTTGTCTGTGGCTGTGTGACAAACTAACTGAATATTTAATCAGTAAACAGCAAAAAGTATGTATTGTCTCGTGCTATGTCATGTCAGGAATTCTACATATGTTAGCTGGATCTTCCCAATGTAACTGTCACCTATCAGTTTGAAATTAAAATGTCAGCAATGGCATTTCAATCACCTGAGTGACTGACATGGGATATATCTATCTTAAGATGGCTCAGTCAACTGATGACAAGCTATTGCTGGATGTTAACCACAACCTCAGTTCCTTACTTTAAGAAGTTTTCCTCCGCCCTGGGCACCTGGGAGCCCCTCTAGCACCAAATCTCTTGCCGACCCTAAGATGGATCCCTTAATTAAGATATGTGCTTCCCTGCTCCCCTATCCAACCTTCCTTTATCCCAAACATCCCGTTTCCCAAGTTCCCCCCAACCTCCCCTTCT
>NW_026076693.1:0-1270 GCF_014885135.2 Alexandromys fortis
AAAAAAAAGAAAAGAAAAAGAAAAAGACACTTCAGGAGGTAGGGTTGGATGGAGACAGCGGGTCATTGAAGGGGAGGCGGGAGGTGTGAGCCACTGTGAGGTGACTCATTTTCCTCTACCACGGATACATGAAGCTGTGCAGACTCAATGACAGATAGACAGCTGGGAGCCAAAGCAAACTTCTTTCGTAAGTTTTGTCACAGAGCAAGAAAAGCAACTCACACACCTGGCAACCCAAGAATAAGCAAATGGCCCTCATCAGAATGAGTTCCCAGCACATAGGTCTCAGACTTCTCAACTTTCAGAACTATGATAAATAAACTTCTGTTGTTTAAAAGCCACATAGTCCGTGGCATTCTGTTACAGCAGTCTAAGAGAACGACATTCCACGTAACACACCCCATATCATAATCTCCTCTCCCATCAGAGAGGTAACTTCTATTCTGAGTTTATTGGTCCTCATTTCCATATATGCATTCTGGTTTTCTTACGTACATTATTTTCATACTGACTCATATTTTATAAAAACAGGATCTGTCTCTCACATATACTATATGTGTATAAATGTATACATGTGTGTGTGTGTGTATATATATATATAAACTTTACAATTTTTTTAAACATTATGTTTTGAGATTTATCCATTGCTCCAGTCCATTTGTTTTGCCTGCTGCCTGTTATTTCATGGTACAGTTTCATCTATCTGTTCTTCTTGTTGTTAGCTATTCAGATTGCTTTCTGATTTTCATGTACATAAACATTCTTGTACATTTCTAGTACGTGCCCTCTTGGTATATAACCAAATGTTAGAGTTCTTCTGAGAACAATACATAAACAATCTTAGCAAACAGTTCATATTAATATTATCATTGTCCCATCGTCCCACCTCAGCCTACTGGTCTATCTGTTTCTGTTTGGTAAACACAGCCTTAAATTCAGGGTAAGCAGTCAGACCTTTAAAAAAAAATCAAAACAAAAACTCAGACATCTGTTTCTCTTTGAACTGGAGAAGTGAAACTAGCCCACAGAAATAATAAATGATGGTTGTTTTAACAGCAGCTGGAAGGCCTCACTCGACTTAAGAGGCCAGGACCGCTTCTCTACGCATCCTGACCACCAAAAGTCGTGGGCAGAGCTGGGGCCACCACTCATAATTTCAGAAACAGAAGGTAGCCCTCTTCTACTTTGGCAGAAATTATTTGAGAGAGAGAGAGAGAGAGAGAGAGAGAGAGAGAGAGAGAGAGAGAGAGAGAGAGAGAGAGAGAGAGAG
>NW_026076694.1:0-1240 GCF_014885135.2 Alexandromys fortis
TTTTTTTCTTCTTTTTTTCTTTTGAGACAGGGTTTCTCTGTGTAACAGCCCTGGTTGTCCTGGAACTTGCTCTGTAGCCCAGGCTGGCTTTGAACTCAGAGATCCACCTGCCCTCTGCCTCCAGGCCTGACTTCTAATTCCTTTCTTTTGCTATGTATTTCTAACAGGTTCATTGAAATGTGATTCACATAACACTCAGTTCACCAATATAAAGTGGTTTTTAATATGCTCACATAGTTGTGCAGTCAGCACCAAAGGTACTTAGGATTTTTGCCACTCTAAAGAACCCCTGACATAGTCGTTAGTAGTGATCCTCTTTCTCAGCCACTCCAGGCCAAAAAGCGGTGTTTCATTTGCCCATTCTGAATGACTCATGTAAACAGAATGTACATTTTATGATACTTTGTGACTACCTACCTACCTTGAAGGTTCATCCATACTATATCAAGAATATTTCATAGGGTTGAATAATATTTCTGTATATAGTTAGATCAGCTTGTGCATGTACGTTCATCTTCATGGACACATCATTAACCTTGTTAGTTACATACTAATAAGAGCATTTGTGTACACATTTTTATGTGACAGTTTTATTTCTTTTGGTTACAAATCAAGAAAGAGATGCTAGGTGATATGAAATGTTAGATTTTTTTGTAGGGTTGCCAGACTTACTTTCTCCCCTTCTACCCCTTTCACCCCTCCCTCTTGTTCTTTTAGTTTGGACAAGGTCTCATTATGTAGCTGTAGCCCAGGAAAGCCTTACACTCTCAGTTCTTCTCCCTCATCCTCCTGAATGATAAAATTACAGGTATGTGCCATCATGTCCAACCTGCCACAATGTTGTATTTTTTTTATTTTGTGCTTGGTCATCCCTGCTGCCCTCCCAGCTGGGATGCAGGCATATGCCACCTTGCCCTGCTTTAAAATTATTCTTTAAAAAAAAAAAAGTAGCCTTACTATGTTTTTCCTGCCACTGTAGTCTCTAAAAGATTAAATAATGAGTCTACTTGGCTACTATAATAGGAAGTCTAAAACTAAATATAAAAGCATATTAGGGAGGCTGGAGAGATGGCTCAGTGGTTAAGAGCATTGCCTGCTCTTTCAAAGGTCCTGAGTTCAATTCCCGGCAACCACATGGTGGCTCACAACCATCTGTTATGAGGTCTGGTGCCCTCTTCAGACATATACACAGAATATTGTATACATAATAAATAAATATTTTTTTAAAAAAAGAGTGGAA
>NW_026076695.1:0-1179 GCF_014885135.2 Alexandromys fortis
AAAATCCTTAAAAAAGTAATCAGACATCATTAGCTCCTGGTAACCTGCTAATTCAACTTGGAGAGATTTTAGGAATATCTTCCCTTCAGCCAATTACTCCAACACAGTATTTTCTGGAAGAGATTTTTCTTAACTGAGAATAATCTCAGTATCCATAGACTTATTAGCCCTCAGTGGAGGTCTGAGACTGTTGAACAATAATAACACAGTCATCTTAAAGCTATCAAAACTGTAGTTTCTTAGCAGACTGTTAAGTCTATTAGGTTTTTACAGCAAGGCCACCGGATCACTAAACTGCTGTGTTGAGGCTGGAAGTAGAGCCCAGGGATAGTGACCTTTAGGGCTCTGCACTGCTTTCTAACTCCTGTTTTCATTGCTTTGTTTTTCCTTTGGAAGTTCTTGTGCCATGGATGAGCTAGAAATGCCCCCTCCTGCTCAAGTCTGGTTCCTGAAAAGGCAGAGAATCTGCACTTCTTGTAACTATCTCCACTTACAAGATAACTGGGTAAGGACTCCTGCAAGGGCAAATATTTAATATGCAAACATTCACAGATTATATCAAAAGCAAAAATTATCCATTACATTTAGTATTTGTTTGGGGAAGATCCTGTAGTTATCTCGACCACATACTCAGTGGAGATGGTCATACACAGTCACTGTACAACTTGATGAGAGGCTGCAATAAGGCCCCAGCCTTACCATCCTCTCTTCATTCTTGGATGTCTTTACTCGACGGTAATATTTTGCATTACAGTCTTTGGAACTGAACATCTGAATCCAATGTGAATGTCTGTAATGGGAGGAGGGACAGAAAAGTGCTGAATTTACCAATTTGGAACATTTTCTTCACATCTTTTCACAAAAAGACCAAATGTCTTAAGCTGAAGGTGGCTCTGAAAAGAAAACTATATAAACAAAACGTTTATGATTTACCACTGAGTTGTTGTCAAATATATTCAAGACCCCTATGAGAACTGTTTTCAGCCTTTAGAAAATGAAATTTATGTAGCTGCTACTCATAAAAAATTGATTACATGCCATACTGTTCCTATTTTGGAGCCCTAAAGTTAGTTGTCTCCAGCTTGAAGAGTGCTCTACTTTAAAAACAAAAAATTCTTTTTTTCTTCTTCTTTTTTTTTTTATTGAGAAAAGGAAAAAAAAGTTTCCGCCTCCTCCCAG
>NW_026076696.1:0-1239 GCF_014885135.2 Alexandromys fortis
CTTGGGTTTCAGCCGGAGCTGAAAAATCAGCTGTGGCTAATTAACAAGAGACCAGCACCACTGAAGAGAAACTTTTCCCATGGAGCTGAGAAATTAGCAGTGATTAAGAAGAGACCTGCAGCAGAGGATCCTAAGTCTGGAAATATTCCTGGGGACCATCACACAAAACTTGTGGTCCTGCTGGGACCAAGGCTGCCTCACATGCTGGCACTCAAACTGGGTGGTATAAAAGTCCCAGGTGGTGCTGGTTTTGAGGGCATGAAGGCACCCTCAAGAGCAGCTGAAGCTTGGCACTGTGTGGCAGGCTAGAGTCCCTTGAAAGACCCGGCACTGCCACCAATGAAGGTGCAGCCTGAGTTACAGCTGAAGCCCCAGGAAGAAGGAATCATGGAAAGAAATGGAGCCTAGCGGAATCTGGCAGAATTAGAGGCTCTGAAGAGAGCCCCCCCCCCAAAAAAAAAGGCTATTGGTAAAGGTGCAGCCGAGATACAGTAGTGAGCCCAGTGTGTAGGAGATGCCAGTGCCATGGATAACTAGAAAGATCAGTAGAAGCTGTGGAGTGGAGCAAGTCTGTGGCTAGGAGATACATGTGTGTGGCAGAGGCTGGAGCAGAAATAGCCTGGGCCCTCTGGAGGAGCCCAATATTGGGAGTGAAGTCCAGGTGGCCAAGGCTGAACTTTTTATACTGTTGGACTTGGATTTTGCTTTGATTGGTTGTGACTATGCCCTTGTTCTTTCCTGGTGACAGAGGTTTCTGTCCTACCCAGTCCTGCAGCCATTCTATCCCAAAAAAATAAACAAAGGCTTATGTTAATTATAAACTGGTTTGCCTATTAGCTCCGGCTTCTTATTAACTGATTCTTACATCTTAAATTATTCCATAATTCTTGTCTGAGTTAGCCACATGGCTTGGTACCTTTTATCAGTGAGGCATTCTCATCTTGCTTCCTCTGTGTCTGGGTGACAACTGCAAACTGAGCCTTTCCTCTTCCCAGAATTCTCCTGTTCTCATTGCCCCACCTATACTTCCTGCCTGGCTATTGACAAATCAGCGATTTATTAAACCATACATCTGACAAATCTTTATAGGGTACAAGACTATTGTCCCACAGTCTTCACTCTCCTCTTGGAATAAGAAAGGAACTTTTTTTTTTTAATTTTTAACTTAAGGTCACTGTTAAGAAATTTCATTGTAAAAAGATTTCAAACTTTTGGAGAGACTTTGGAGCTACAGAGAGA
>NW_026076697.1:0-1227 GCF_014885135.2 Alexandromys fortis
TCTTCTTCTTCTTCTTCTTCTTCTTCTTCTTCTTCTTCTTCTTCTTTTTTAGACAGGGTCTGTCTCTATCTAGCTCTGGCTGTCCTGGAACTCACTACATAAACCAGGCTGGCTTCAAACTCAGGGGTCCACCTACCTCTGCCTCCCAAGTACTGGGATTAAAGGTGTTACTAACAACCAAGTCCAACTAGGACTTGTTTTGAAACAGGGTTTCACTGTTTATCCCTAACTGTCCTGGAACTCACAGAAATTCAACTACCTCTGCTCTTCCTGAGTACTGGAATTAAAGGCATGTACCACCACTGCCCAGCCAGTACTCAGAATTCTTAATCAAGGAAGTGGAGAGAACTGAATATTGCCAGAATGACTTTGCAAAAAGAAAGAAAAAAGAAAAAGAAAAAAAAAAAAGAAAATTGACCCAGCAGTAAGTTCTTTTCCTAATACCAATAGCATGAGTGGTTACTATGGTCACCAACAGAAACTCCCTCACTTGTAACAGAGGTACATCCCTATAAATCCAATGTAAATTTAAAATGTGTTCAAAATGTTAACTGGCTGAACATTATAGTTTAGTGACAGAGCCTGACATTGAGTGTTGGTTGTCCCCTCATCATTGTGTGTCTGGCTGGAGCAACAACCTCAAGCTGCTGTCGAGCTCGGTGGGAGCATTGCAGTACAAACTCACAGCCTAGAGCCATCATAATGTGGTACTCTCTAAGCAAAATATGTACCTGTCGATCATAGCTTCATTAATAATAACCCCAAACACCAATTTTGTTTGTTTGTTTAAGACAGGGTTATTTTTTTTGTAACTCTGGCTGTTCTGGAACTCGCTCTGTAGATCAAGCTGATCTCAAACTCAGATTGCCTGCCTCTGCCTCCTGAGTGCTGGGATTAAAGGTGTGCACCACCATCACCCCGTCTCCAAGCATGGAACAATTTTTTAAAATCGCCTACTTATGTCACAGAATACTACAAAACAGTAGGAAAAAACAACAAGATGGGTGGATTTCATAGATTAAATGTTGAAGGGGAAACCACTATTTTGAGAGAGTATACACCATGAGGTCCCAATTTCAGTGAAGGTCATGAAAAGCTAACTGGGGCCGGACGATGGAGGCAGAGGCAGGCGGATCTCTGTGAGTTCGAGACCAGCCTGGTCTACAGAGCTAGTTCCAGGACAGGCTCCAAAGCCACAGAGAAACCCAGTCTCGAAAAACCAAAAAA
>NW_026076698.1:0-1238 GCF_014885135.2 Alexandromys fortis
TTCCCAACCCTTTACTCTGAGTTAATGCTTGTCTGTAAGGTTGAGATGTGTTTCTTGTATGCTGCAGAATCCTGTTTTCATATCCATTCTGGTAACCTGTGTCATCTTATAGGTGAATTGAGTCCTTTGATTTTAAGATATATTAGTGGCCAGTGATTGTTTATTTCTGTTATTTTTTCAGTGGTAGTGTCTGTGTTTCCCTTCTTTGGGGTTTGCCAGTGTAAGGTGTAAGGTTACTTATTGCCTGTGTTTCTGTGGATGCAGCTAATTTCCTTGGGTTTGAGTTTTTCTTCTAGTACTTTCTGTAATGCTGGAGTTGTGGGTAGGTAATGTTTAAGTTTGGTTTTGTCATGGACACTTTTGTTTTCTCCATCAATGGTGATTGAAAGCTTTGCTGGGTATAGTAGTCTGATCCGTGATCTCTTACTGTCTGAGGCATATATGACCAGGACCTCCTGACTTTCAGATTTTCCACTGAGAAGTCAGGTATAATTCTGATGAATCTACCTTTATATGTTACTTGACCTTTTTCCTTTGCAGCTCTTAATGTTCTTTTTTTATTCTGTATGTTTAGTATTTTGATTGTTATATGGCAAGGGGATTTGCTTTTCTGGCCCAGTCTATTTGGTGTTCTGCAAACTTCTTGTACTTTCATAAGTATATCCTTCTTTAGGTTGGGAAAGTTTTCTTCTGTGATTTTATTGAATATATTTTCTGTGCCTTTGAGTTGGACTTCTTCTCCTTCTTCTATCCCTGTTATTCTTAGGTTGGTCTTTTTTATGATGTCACAGATTTATTGGATGTTTTGTGTTAAGAATTTGTTGGATTTGATGTTTTCTTTGACCAGTGAATCTAATCCTCAATCATATCTTCAACTCCTGAGATTCTCTTTTTCATCTCTTGTAATCTGTTGGTTATGCTTGCATCTGTAGTTCTCTGTTCATCTACCCAGATTTTCCAATTCCAGAATTCCCTCTGTTTGTGTTTCTTTTATTACCTTTATTTCAGTTTTCAAGTCTTGAACTCTTTGAGCTGTTTCTTTACCTGTTTGATTGTTTTTTTTTTAGGTTTCTTTAAGAGGTTGATTGATTTCTTCCAATTTTTTGTTTGTCATTTCCTCCATTTATTTAAGGGAATTTTTCGTTTTCTCCTTAAGGGTCTCTAGCATCTTCATAAAGTTATATTGAAGATCAGTTTCTTCTGCTTCTTCTGAGTAAAGATGTTCAGGTCTTCCTGTT
>NW_026076699.1:0-1243 GCF_014885135.2 Alexandromys fortis
TTTTCGAGACAAGGTTTCTCTGTGGTTTTGGAGCCTGTCCTGGAACTAGCTCTGTAGACCAGGCTGGTCTCGAACTCACAGAGATCCACCTGCCTCTGCCTCCCGAGTGCTGGGATTAAAGGCGTGCGCCACTATCGCCCGGCTTGATGGTTCTTATTGTATAGTTTTACAAAGTTAGAGTTAAAACTTTTCCTTTTAATTTAGACAAAAAAAGGTAAATGTTGTAGAATAACCTTTTTGTACATTGTTATGATATGTCACTGGTTGGTTTAATAAAAAGCTAAACAGCCAACAGATAGGCAGGAATTCTGGGCTGGAAGGATGCTGGAAAGAAGGCAGAGACACCAGGAGATGCAGAGCAAGCAGGAAGAGCAATGTGGAGATGAGGTAAAAAAAAGCTATGAGGCAGAAAGTAAGTTAATAGAATTGGGTTAATTTAAGTTATAAGAGCTAGTTATAAGCAAATCAAAGCTATCTGCCAATCTTTCATATTTAATAATAAGTTTCCATGTCATTACTGGGAAGCCAACGGTGGTAGACAGAGTTTTCTTGTCCTGTAGTCACTCAAACACACTGGGGCTTATATTAATTATAAATGGTTGGTCAATAGCTCAGGCTTATTACTAACTAGCTCTTCTATTTTAAGTTAACCCATATTTCTTATTTACACTCGGCCACATGGCGGTACCTTTATTAATATGGCATGTTCATCTCCTGTTCCCTCTGTGTATGGCTGGTAATTTTTTTGACTCCGCCCTTCTTCATCCCAGCATCCATAGTTTGGTCACCCCCCTCTATAGGCTATTGAGCTTTTTATTAAACCAATATGAATGACAATTCTTCAGTGTACAAAAGGATTATTCCACAGCAGATAATTCCTACAAAAAATCCAACTACACACATATATCCATGCATATAAAATATTCATATAAATAGCTGGGCAATGGTACGAAAAGTACAAAAAAATTCATATAAATAAAGATAGCCTACAAATCTGATAATGCAGCAAGCCAAGGAAAGAGATTTCCATAAATTCAAGGTCAACCTGGACTACATAATGAAACTGCAGCTCAAGAACAGAAAGGGAGGGCTGGAGAGATGGCTCAGCGGTTAAGAGCGCTGACTGCTCTTCCAAAGGTCCTGAGTTCAATTCCCAGCAACCACATGGTGGCTCACAACCATCTGTAATGAGGTCTGGTGCCCTCTTCTGGCCTGCAGGCATACACACAGACAGAATATTGTA
>NW_026076700.1:0-1175 GCF_014885135.2 Alexandromys fortis
ATACATAATAAATAAATAAATAAATAAATATTTAAAAAAAAAAGACAAGAGCACCCTATATAGTTCAAATGGTCCTCAAACTTAGCGACCGTCCTGCCTCATCAGCCATCAGCGTCCTGAGGGCTGATATCACAGATGTACCCAGCTTTAGGATTCAATATGTTTTAATAAGATGTCATTAGTAAATTTTCATGTCCTAGAGAAGAGTATTCATGGGAAACACAAAAGCAGCCTGCTTGTACAACCCCTTATGAGCACAACTGTGGCCAGTTGACCAGACTATTAAAACACAAACTCCTAGACAGGCCTCCTCTTGTTCTAGCCCTTGAAAGCCACTGAGTTCACATGCTCACAGAATCCCTTTCCTGCCAAGTAAATCTAGCATTAGAATTGTCCTGGCTTCTCTAGGTGCCAAGCCACAGATGCTCACCACAAACCTGGGAAACTCTCACACATGACCAAGTTCATCTGCTAATCCCAAGGTATAATCTTGGGCCCCTCTGGACCACAGCTTCTGCTTGCTTGCCTTAAGGAAATACTTCCCAGATTTCTCTTCAGTGATGCTGGTCTCTTCTTAACCATAGCTGATTCTCCAGCCCCAGATGACCAGTACTGACGGTCCCAGCAGAGCAAGGGTTTCGAGCTAGCGGTTGTGGTCTGTTGTTAACCACAGCTGATTCTCTGGTCAGCTAGAGCTGACCAGAAAAGCACAGATTCTTAATTAAAAATATCACATAAATGGCCCTGACAGTCTTTGCTTCTCTCTGAAACCTCACAAACTAGACACCCATGGCCTGCATTGTTCCCAGCATCTTATCCTCCAAGCTTCCACAGAACAGCTTACTGAGCTCTGAGCACTCAAAGGAATTTCCAGCACAAAGTTCAAATGCCACCACAACCCTCTCCAAAACACACGGTCAGGTCTGTCACAGCAATGCCCTATGACCTGATACAAATTTCTGCCTTAGTTAAGGTTTCTATTGCTGTGATAAAAACACTGTGAGCAAAAGCAGCTTGAGGAAGGAAGGGTTTATTTCATCTTACACTGAAGTCAGGGCAGGAAGTAAAGCAGAAGCCATGGAAGGAGACTGCTTAGTGACTTGCTCCTCATGACTTGCTCAGCCTAGTTTCTTTTTTAAAAAAAAAAATTTTTTTTTAATACTTATTTATTATGT
>NW_026076702.1:0-1238 GCF_014885135.2 Alexandromys fortis
TTTCCCATTCCCTGCGAGCTTTATCCTGTTCTTCTCGATGGCGTTTCCGACGTTCATGTTCTCGTTCTTTCTCTTTCACTCTGGCGTGCTTTCCTAATGAGATATGAGCATCATGCAAAGAAGCTCAATTATGCCAGGCAGGGGTGCAGCCTTTAATCCCAGCACTCAGGAGGCAGAGGCAGGCGGATCTCTGAGTTCAAGGCCAGCCTAGTCTACAAAAACAAGTTCCAGGACAGCCAGGGCTACACAGAAAAACCCTGTCTCAAAAAAACAAAAAAAGAATGGAACTAGAGATGACGCCTGCTATTCTTCGCGAGGACCTATGACTGATTGATTCCATGTCAGGAAGCTCACGACGACCTGTAACTTCAGCTCCAAGGGACCCAATGTCCTCTTCTGACCTGCATATATACGGCATACACAGGTGCTTGCATAAGCTTATGTGCACCACAAACATACAGGTGTCCTTGGAAGGCCAAGCATATTGCATCCCTGGAAGTGGAGTTATAGGTGGTCGTAGGCTGCCCAGTGGGGTACTGGGAACCAAATCCAGATCCTCTGCAAAAGAAGGAAGTGCTCTTAACACTGAGCTATCTTTCTCTCCAGCCTTGATTTTCACCTTTCTTAGTGTTCTACCATGACATTTCATAACTTAAAAAAATCATTATTCATATACAACACATAGCAAAGCTGTTTCTTTTAGTAGATTCTATAGTACTGCTGAGAACCCCTTGGAAATGGCTGTAACCCCGGAATCTAAGAGGCTGAAGGAGAAGAAGCCTTGAGTGCTGGAAGGCAGCCCCCAAACAAACAAAAGCTCTTGGTATTGTCCTCTCAAGTCAAAGCTGTTAGTTGGACTTGACCAATACCTATTATTATTATTATTATTTTTTGGTGTTTTTCTTTCTGTACTTATTAAATGAGAGCAATTCTATACAATAGACAAATGACTAAAAAAATAGTAAAAGGGGAAAGAGTAAAACATACACATACCAACAGAAAAAGGAAAGAGTTAGTCAGCATTGAGTCTAGACTTCTGGCTAACACTCCATTCATCCTCACTGCAGACACACTCTGAAGAAGATGCACCGTGACAGAGGGAACGGAGCTGTGACTACCACATGAAGAAAGCACAGACTCCTACCTCCCTCGGCTGAATGGCTACGATGTCTACGCTTCTCTTTTCTCTTCTCGTCTTTTCTGTGATGGGCTTTTTCTTTCCGAGACATTTGCTGGGG
>NW_026076703.1:0-1237 GCF_014885135.2 Alexandromys fortis
AAAAAAAAAAACGTGGAGGCAGGAATTAAGGCAGAGACCACCATGAGAGGGGTCTGCTTCCAGGATTTCAAGCCATGACTTCCTCACCTCGCTTTCTTCTAGACACTAGGGCCACCTGACCAGGAATGGCCCCACCCACAATGGGCTCGGCCCTTCATATCAATTACTAATTAAGAAAATGACCCACAGGGCTGCCTACCAAGCAGCCTTATGGAGGGAGGCATTTTCTCAACTGTGGTCCTCTCTGCTCAGACAACACTACCTGTGTCGCGTTGACAACGGACAAGCAGCAAGCAGGACATGCTTGTTTCTTCCAAGATAGAAACGGCAGCCCTAGTTGCTTTCTAGTCTAGTGAGAGTCTTTCATTCCTTTCCAAGAAAATGCCTGGCAGACACCCTGTCTTCATAGGCATCAATCACCTCCTCAGTTATGCTTTCTTGTGAAAATGGGGTTCCGTGAAAAGCTAGTCAGGTAGAACCCCTAGCATCAAGTCCACGCACGCTGTACCCTGGCTGCAGCCTAACAGCTCTCTGGGCGTGACATCCCATAAAATCGGTGACGTTTCCTCCTGTTTTTATTTTTTGGCTGCAGCTCAGACAGTGTAGATCAAGGCGGCAGCCAATACAATTGCGGCAGATACCCTGACCTTGAACTAAAGCACAAGCAGTTTCTATGCCATAAAACCGGCTTTGGCAGCTCCCGCGAGAGAGGTGCTAGTCTTAGAATTATTACGACAACCGTTTCCAGCTTTGTGTGCTCACAGTAAAGGGCTCTGGGATGTCAGCGGTCTGTGTGCCAACACCACGGAGAGCCTGGAATACAGAAAGTGTGGAGATTGGGGAGAAACACACTGAGAGGATTTGAACCACACTGAAGAACTCCTACAGACGATGACAAGGAATAGACTTGGAGGAGAATCTGGGCCCTTAACAAAGATTGGTAACTCTGGTCAAAGTTCACAGTGTGCTGACACACGGTGTGAGAGAAGATGAAGTGATGGAGGAGGGTCATCTGTCTATTGGTTAATAAAGAAACTGCCTTGGCCCTTTGATAGGACAGAAAATTAGGGAGGAAGAAGGCAGTGAGGGCAGTCACCATGACTCTCCTCTCCAAGACAGACGCAGGTTAAGATCTTTCGGGTAAGCCACCATCATGGTGCTTCACAGATTACTAAATATGGGTTAAAGCAAGATGTGAGAATTAGCCAATAAGAGGCTGAAACTAATGGGCCAGACA
>NW_026076704.1:0-1185 GCF_014885135.2 Alexandromys fortis
GACAGGGTTTCTCTGTGGTTTTGGAGCCTGTCCTGGAACTAGCTCTTGTAGACCAGGCTGGTCTCGAACTCACAGAGATCCGCTTGCCTCTGCCTCCCAAGTGCTGGGATTAAAGGCGCGTGCCACCACTGCCCGGCTAACTCTTATATCTTAAATTAAACCATTTCTATTATTTTATATTTTACCACAAGGCTCGTGGTTTACCGGCAAGGTTCTGGCGCATCTGTCGCCTGCAGGGGCTACATGGTGTCCCATTGACTATGCTGTCTTTCTCCCAGCATTCATCTTGGTTTTTCTTCCTAGCTCTATTCTGCTAAGCCACTGGCTGAAACAGCTTTATTTATTAACAAGTAAAAGCTACACATATACAGAAGGACTTCCCACACCATTTCTCCTTTTCTGCTCAAATAAAATGGAAGTTTTTAACTTTAACATAGTAAAATTACATATAACAAAATAGTTATCAAGCAAGAATTACAGTTACAATATTTATGTCTACTTATATTTTTATCATAACTAAGGAAAACTTTAATAACAACTATCTATTCTTCAACTCCATCAAAGACCCAAGAAGAATATATTACCTAAGTAAACAGGAAGTACATTGTAAGCAACTTCCAAAACCCTAGAATTGACAGAGACATCTCCCTTCCTGGACAGTAACCCAAAGTTCTTCTGTATCGTCGGAGCATCCATCTTCAGCCTACAGACCCATAGTATCTGGCAAACTTTTCCATGAAGCAGGAAATTTAAAGATCTGTTCTACCTCATAATGACAAAAATCCATCAGTTGCTTTTTTCTGCTGTAGAATGTCTGACAGACTCTTTCATGAAGCAGGAACCTCGACAGACTGTCTTACCTGTAGGCAAGTTCAGCAGTCATTTTTTTTTTCTGTGGGTCCTGCATGTCCATTTCATACAGCATATCGTCAAACAGTCCAGACAAGATCAGTTTTTTGGCCAAATGGCTAACCAACTTCGTTAGGAGCCTCTTTGATGTCCATTATCCTCTTGAAGTAATTGGTGCTGCCAGGAGCAGATGTATCTCATTGTCATGAAAAGTCCTAAGTTTTTAAACATTTTAAATGTCATATCCTGTAGTCTTTGAAAGGTTTGAAGAATAACTATCCATCTGAAATATATTTCTTTATATCTAGAAAACCTAACTAACATGACTGCAAGCTT
>NW_026076705.1:0-1237 GCF_014885135.2 Alexandromys fortis
TCTCTAGTTGATCAAATAGCTGATATGATTATAAAAATGAGGGACACGTCCCTCCAACATTATGGAAAAGATCCCTCTAAATTAATAATTTTATTCAGAATTAAGGATTTAGAATGGGTGGCCAGACATTGTTCTCAATTGAGCCTTGCCCTGGGAGAATTTCTGGGGACCCTGAACACCCACTTTGGGGAGTCCGGTTAGTGAAGCTATATCAAGAACTACACTGGAGAGTCCCCTTAGTCTTTTCTTCTAGGCTTCTGCCCCAAGCATTCACTGCACAGATGGCAGGAAAAATGGAGCTGCCTTTGTAGTTTTTCCTGTGGCGGGACCAAGACAAAGATTAACCTACTGCCATACTTACCCTATACCTATATCAGAATGGATGCTAATCCTATTTCTGCCTTGGTGATACAACTCAGATCACTCTTAGAAGGCAGAAAAAAAAGTATATATTTAACATCACAGAGGACACCAAAACCTCCCTGACCTCATTCCCCAAGGGAATGCTGCTGCGGATACTGCAGCTTCAAGGGCCTGTCTCATAGAGGCCTCAACTCTGCCCATACAAAATTCTACCTAAATGTATGACTCGTGTCAACTGGAGAGGACTCAAATATCTATACCCCCAGATCCCTGCAACAGAATTAAAGAGGATTCTTCATACATGTAAGACTTGGCAACAGTTTCTCCACACCTCCCTTTTACAAGGACCAGGGGTGAACCCAAGAGGGTTAGGACCCAATATCATCTGGCAAACAAATGGGACACATTACCCTCCTTTTAGAAAATTAAAATATATGTTTCTGACCATAGTCATGTACTCTAAGGCATGCTGGGCTACGGCCCACTCAGGGAAAAAGGCAACCCATGCCAAAAGCCACTTCTTACAATGTTTTGCTGCATTGGGACTACCACAACAGGTCAAGACCAACAACAGCTCCTGTTTTATAAGTAAAACATTAAAAGAATTCTTCCAGAGATGGAACATATTCCATACCACCAGGATCCCATACAAACCTCAGGGTCAAGCGATTGTCTGAAGACATCACCAATATCTCAAAGATGTCCTTATAAAACTAAAAGGGGGAGAAGTCAAATTGAGGTTTGATCTCTGTGATTTGGCACATGGGAGCTGGGATGTGGAAGACTGGATTCCAGGGATCAAAGGAGACCTGAATGTTGAGGCTCTCAGGGGTGAACCCTACCCCAGGCATCTTACCCTAATGAGCCTGGGTGT
>NW_026076706.1:0-1184 GCF_014885135.2 Alexandromys fortis
TATATGTATTATATACATATATATGTATATTCCTAAATATATATATTCCTAGGAATATATGTTTTATATATATGTGTGTGTGTGTGTGTGTGTGTGTGTGTGTGTGTGTAACAACAATTAAGGAAATAAGAAACATTGAGTATAGAGAGAGAGCAAGAAGGTGTGCATGGGAAGGGTTAGAAATGGGGATGGGTTAGAGACTGGAAAGGAAATTGAAAAAATTATGTAATGATATTTTAAGTTTAAAAAAGAAAAAAGATATTAGATAAATAAAAACTCTAAAATTCTTTAATAAAAAGAATAAAATAAAATATAAATGTATTATTTTTCCAGTTCACTTGTTTACTCCAAGCATCCACATATTTACTAATTAACTACCTCCAAATTAACTAAATTAATGATCTCTTTTTTTATTTTTATTGCTACATTTATGTAAAAATCTGTAAATTAGTCCAGTATCAGTAAGACAAACACTATTTTTACATCTGGTTGTTAATAGATTTTATAAACATGAATGAAATTTTATATGTACATATGATATATGATATGAATGTATCAGAAAAAGGAGGGCTAATAAATACTGAGGTATAGACATGAAAAATGAAAAGTGAAGAGGTATGGTCAATGGTTTTATATGCAAATATTCTTATGTAATATATTTCTATTTACAGTAAATATATATGATGCAAATTTTAAAGGTTAATAATCTTTGCCCCAAATTACTTATTAAACAGCATTACATTTAATATTCATACATAAAACTTCAATAACTTTTATTCAATGTAAAACATCTAAGGTATTTATAAATAAGCCTTTCAAGACTTGAAAATACAGATTTGCAAGGTGTGCTTGTTTTTAGAAAGGCTGCACACAGACATTATAGGCTTAGAAACATATATAAAATGGATGCATTACAAATTTTTAAAAATTACATCATACAATAATAAGTATATTAGTCAGGATGCACAAGCTTTTGTATGTTCTAAGATGAAGAACAATTTCTTTTGTCTCTACGATATAATAAATCTGTGACAGTTAAAACTGGTCTTTCTACTGGGTGGTAAAGTATATGCAACAATGATGAAAGTGATTGAGAGATAGCTTTTTTAATTTAATGAGTCATTCCACATAACTTCAAGGAACTCTCATGTTCTCTCTCTCTCTCTCTCTCTCTCTCTCTCTCT
>NW_026076707.1:0-1189 GCF_014885135.2 Alexandromys fortis
ACAAGAGCTAGTTCCTGGACAGGCTCCATAGCTACAGAGAAACCCTGTCTCGAAAAACAAAAAAAAAAAAAAAAAAGATGGCACACCATCTCTGCACCAGTGGCGCTGAACTCTAAGCAATGCTCAAACAAGGACTCACCTAGGAAATTCTTCTTAAAATTAAAAGAACCTTTCTAATTTTGACCAAGGACAATGTTCACAATTTAAAATTTTAATCCAGGAAATTTACTCAACACTGAAAACTGCAAATAAAAATAGAGCAAGAGCAACCGTCAATAGGAAAGTACCTGAACTTAGAATTGCTATATTTTCTAAAAGGTACAGTTCTAACTCAAAAAGGTGGCACAGACAAGAACAATGCAAAGTATATAATCTATACTTTAGTGATAAAAATTATCAGAAAAACTAATATCTGATTGGACTTAGTGAGGAAGTACTTGAAAACAACTCTTACTCTCTTACTAATACAGATTAACAATGGAAGACGAGGCTAGTGTATACTTCAGGGGGAAAACTTCTGCCTCACACTGTTGGTTCAGGCCCCTGTACCAAATGAGAAAATAAAGCTGGAGAAGAGTAGCTTGGGTATGACATCATTAATAAATAAACATAAACATATATACATGTAACCATGTGTAACATGACCTTTCACTCAGCACCATAGCCCATTATTTCCTCCATACAGAGAAAGGGGTGGAGAGGAGGAGTGAGGGGAAGATCAGAGAGAGGGTAGGAAGAGAGTGGAGACAGGAAGACAGAGAAAGGGAAGGGTCAGTAAATCACACAAGCTTGTTTAAAAATTAAAGTATGATACACGTACCAGCCATATAGAAATAGTGACAAGGGCTGGGGAGATGACTCAGCAGTTAGGAATGATTGCTGCTCTAGTAGAGGACCTGAGTTTGATTCCCAACATCCAGCTCAGGCAGCCCAGAGCTACCTATAATTCCAGCTCCAGGGAATCCAACACCCTCTTCTGGACTTTGCGGGCACTGAATGCACACACACGCACGCACAAGCACACACATAATATAAAAGCAAAATTTTAAAAGTAAAAATAATAACAGCAAAAGAAAGTATGGAATATATACATATTAGAGTACTACTCAGCAGTAAAAAACAAGGACTTCTTGAACTTTGCATGCAAATGGATGGAAATAGAAAACACTATCCTGAGTGAGGTAAGCCA
>NW_026076708.1:0-1237 GCF_014885135.2 Alexandromys fortis
AAGCCTGCTTCTGAACTTCTGAATGAGTTAAATAAGTTCTGTATGATTTCTACTGAAGGAAAGTCTCAACCCCCTCCTTGCCAGGACCACCCACCACCACCACCACCACAACCACTGCCCTCCAGGGAAATGCTAAGAATAATCTCTAAAGAAGCCCTTTCTCCCTACCTGCCCTCACAAATGCAGGCTGTGTTGCTCATATCTGAAATTCCAGCACTCAGGAGGCTGAGGCAGGAAGGTCTTGAGTTCAAGGCCAGTTTGAGCTACACACTAAGATTCTGTCTCTAAGAACTTACTATAATATCACCATTAAAACATGGGTCATGATAGATGTTAATTAACATTGTTTAGAGCATTGAGTTATCAGTGTGATTTTGATGTTTTCTATTCAATAGAATTGATGGTTCAATCATAAAAATTTTCTTTTTAACCAGACACTGTATAGATGTAATTGCATCTTTTTCATCTACAAATGTATTTAAGTTTATAATAGAAGTTGGTGTAGAATATAACTTATCTGTCCTTATTACAATATTTGTTCTGTTAAGAGCAATTATCAACAGTAATGAAAATGAAATTGATTTTCTCTTCTTGATTATCCCTTATCTTTCTCTCAACAGCATTGCATCCATTTATTTTTCCACGAACATTCTTCCTACTGGAAACCTAACCAAATTTTGCCAGGTAAGATATACTAAATGTGAAACTATAAGTTTAATTTTTAAAAAATTAACCACAAGTTTATAACATCCAAAGATGGTACCAGCCATGGAGAGAGACTCTAGAACACAAGCCGGAAAAGTCAAGCCAGATCTCCAACCACATACCACTCAGAGTATATTCTTTCTAGAAGTCTGAGTCCTAGAACTGGGGATGGTTAGGTCGATGAAATGTTTGTCTCACAGCACTTGACCAGTACCCGTATAAAATCATGGCGGCATTCATCTCTAACCCCAGCACTGAGTGAAGTGGAGACAGACAGATTCCTGGAATTCACTAGCCTAGCCAGGTTCAGTGAAAGGCAAAAAATAAGAAAAAGTAAGGTGATGAACAATGAAGATACCGTATATCAACCTTCAGCCTATACATACATACATACATACACACACACACACAAAACACACACACAACACACAATCAAGAAAAAACAACAATAACAACAAAGCAAGACAACTGGCTGGATGTGGTAAAACCAAGCCTATGGAGGCCTAATTAACTGAGCATTATTAGACTAAGT
>NW_026076709.1:0-1237 GCF_014885135.2 Alexandromys fortis
GACCATCCTGAGCTGCAAGGGATCCTGTCTCAGACACACATGCCAACCTGTACCTGTGTGGATTTACTCTGAGTCTCTTTTCTATTTCTTTGTCTTTGTCTCTGTTTTGGTGCTGGTAGCATGCTGTTTTTGTCTCTATGGTTCTGTAGTGTGACAAAATCAGGCATTGCCATGCTTAGGATAGCTTTGGTTACGTGTGATGTTTTGTGTCTCTGTGTGAATTTTGGAAGATCATTAGCATTTGTGTGAAGAATAACATCATAATTTTGATTGGGATCGCACTGAATCTGTCAATTGCTTTTGGTAAGGTCACCATTTTCATAATATTAATTTTAAAAAATCATATCAGAAAGTCATTCTTCAAATTGTTTCTTTGGTGTTTTAAATATTTTATTATTTATGAAAATTTATTTTATGTGCTTTGGTGTGAAGGTGTCAGATCCTCTGGAACTGGACATTTGAGCTGCAATGTGGGTGCTGGGAAGTGAATCCAGGCCCTCTGGAAGAGCAGCCAGTGCTCTTAGCTGCCAAGCCATCTCTCCAGGCCCGATGTTTAACATATTTATTGCTTTGTTTGTTTGTTTGTTTCATTGCATTATAAATAATACCATTCAAAATGTCCACTTTCTCCCCTCCTCCTACTCCCGCACTCACCCTCTCCTTTCCCCCTCCTACAACAATTGCTAATTGTTGTTTTACATTTTTAATTGTAGGGCTAGAGAGATAGCTTAGCAGGTAATGGCATATGCTACTAAGTCTGAAAAGCTCCATTCAGTTCCTGGGAGCTATTTGATGGAAGTGGTGCTCGGACCTCCACACACCCACAGTGGCAAGTGAATATGTATACACACACAAAGAAAGAAGTGGAAAATATAATAAAATTTTAATTGCACATGTCTTCTTTTTGTTTTTTTCAAGACAGGGTTTCTATGTGTAGCTTTGGAGTCTGTTCTGCATCTTGCTCTGCAGACCAGGCTGGCCTTGAACCCAGAGAGATCTGCCTGCTTCTGCCTCCTGAGTGCTGGGATTAAAAGGATGTGGCACCACTGCCCAGCTTCATTATAATTGCCGGTGACTTGAACAAATATTCAGCTTAAAAGTTAGGTTTATTCCTAGGCAGTTAATTTTTGACTCATTGTGTTTGTATAATTATGTATTTTTGTGTATAGCTGTGTGTATGTGAGTGCTCTCAATGGCCAGAAGATAGCACTGGATCTCAGGGAGCTAAAGTTGGAGG
>NW_026076710.1:0-1240 GCF_014885135.2 Alexandromys fortis
GGTCCTTGGACTTCCCACAGGGCAGGGAACCCTGATTGCTCTTTGGACTGATGAGGGAGGGGGACTTGATTGGGGGAGGGGGAGGGAAATGGGAGGCGGTGGCGGGGAGGAGGCAGAAATCTTTAATAAACAAATAAATAAATAAAGAGAGATCTGATTTTTAAATGCAATATAAGATGTGACAATGTAAGGCCATAAACTAGGGGGTTTTTTTGTTTTCTGTTTTTTTTGTTTTAGAACTACCCTGGTGGTCCTTGGTAAATAAGGTTAGCGTTCTTATACTATTCCACTTCAACATCAAGAAATGCATATGCCTGCAAACCAGAAGAGGGCACCAAATCCCATTACAGATGGTTGAACTCAGAACCTCTGGAAAAGAAGCCAGTGCTCTTAATTGCTGAGCCATTTCTCAAAGTGAAGTGTCAGATTCTGTTGACTCCCCCTGAGAAGCCTTACCTTTTCTGAGGAGTGGATGGGGCAGGGGGTGGTGAGGGAAGGTGGGAGGATCAGGAGGAGGTGGGGGAGTGGGATTAGGGATAGCTATGTAAAATGAGAAAAGATTGTATTTTTAAAAATTGTAATTAAAAAAGAAATGCATATGCTTACTGGACCACTATATTTTGATGATTTATGAACACTGGAAGCAAAACTAATTCTCACATGCCACATTTAACTCCCAGTTTCCAAAGGATTCAACATCTTATTATATATAGCCTTGGAAATGTATAAAACGGGACTCAAATTCAGGTCTTACTTCGGTCAGTAGTTCATCTGAATACCACAAATTTCTTTAATTGGTAAATTTATCTTTGCCTCTGTTTAAAATTGGAGGCAGTAAAATACTATTTTTTTCTATCATCCTTTATACCAGTGGTTCTCAACCTGTGGGTGAGAACCCCTGGGGTAGTCAAATGGCTCTTTCACAGGGGTTACCTAAGACCATTGGAAAACACTGATATTTACATTGTTTTATAACAGTAGCAGAATTACAGTTATGAAGCAGCAACAATTTTTTTTTTTTTGATTTTTAGAGATAGGGCTTCTCCGTGTGGAACTATATTTTAAAGGGTTGCAGCATTAGGAAGGCCGAAAATCACTGCTTTATACCATGCTTTAGTTCCGGTATGATTTACTAACCAGGAAAGATGGCTTAGTGGTTAAGAGCATTGCCTGCTCTTCCAAAGGTCCTGAGTTCAATTCCCAGCAACCACATGGTGGCTCACAACCATCTGTAAAGAGG
>NW_026076711.1:0-1236 GCF_014885135.2 Alexandromys fortis
CAACCATCTGTAAAGAGGTCTGGCACCCTCTTCTGGCTGTCAGGCATACACACAGACAGAATATTGTATACATAATAAATAAATAAATAAATATTAAAAAAAAAGACATCCTTACAGACAGAGTGAGCTTGAGTCCAGCATAGGCTATGACACCCTGTCTAAAATATAAAGAAAGAAAAGGAAGAGGCTAGAGAGATGGACCCGAGTTCAGATCCCAGCACCCACATGGTGGCTCAAACTGTCTGTAACTACAGCTTCAGGGAAAACAAACAACATCCTTTTCTGGCCTCTTTGGATATGTCACTCTTTGTGGTACAGGCGTGTGCATGCACACACACACACACACACACACAATCAAAACACAAATCAATCTTAAAAGAGAAACAAGGGAAGGAAGGGTCAAGAGTGGAGCGTAGTGGTAGACTACCTGGTGTGTGCCAGATTCTGGGTTGGGTTTCTAGAGCCAAAGACTAGAAGGGAGCCAAGTAAGCTGTCATTATTTGAATGTGATATAACCATGCACTCGTTGTCAATCAACCCGAACAAAGACTAGGGCAAACAGGCAGAGATCAGAGAGTCTCCAGGACAAGAGGAGCACGTGGAGTCTCCGCGAGGGGCTGGGGACACAGCTCATTGGGGGAACGTGCTCGCTACACCACACGTGAAGGCCTGACTTTGCATCCCCAGAACCCAACTATTTGGAAAGCTAGCATGTCTACGCATGTCTGTAACCCCGGTGCTGATGGAAGTGGACACAGGAGATGTCCCAGGCCTTGCTGGCCCCAAATCTTCAGAAACAGTAAGAAATCCCATCTTGACAGATTGACCTGACATCTTCCTCTGGGGTCTGCATGCAGCACAGAAACACACACACACACACGTTCATTAAGAAGATAACAAAATCATTTTATTTCTTTACAATGCCAATAAGCAATTACAAAATGTTACAAATAGCATTCACAATCCCAACCAAAGCAAGATTTAAAAAGGAAGAAAACACAAGATGTCATGTAGCAAACTTGATCTGGCCCAAGGAATCTTCAAAAGACTGGGAACGAGAGCCAACATGCTGTGTGTTGCCCTGCCTTGAGTGATGAAGGGGAGATATGTCACCATACCCCAGCCCCTCAAAGGGGATTCTAGGCAGGGGCTCCACCACGAGCCACACCCCAGCTCCTCACTGGGGGATTCTAGGCAGGGGCTCCACAACTGAGCCACACCCTAGCCCCTCACTGG
>NW_026076712.1:0-1182 GCF_014885135.2 Alexandromys fortis
AAAAAAAAAAAAAACACTTTGGTAAAAGAAAGCCAAGCAGGAGAGGTTGGGAATATTTTGGGCTTCAGACTGACTAGGCCTTTAGGCTGTCTACCCAGTAGTTGTGGAATCCAAAACCTTGTGGGCGCCAGATGAAGTAGGACACTTATAAGCAATCCCACACTAGCTGAGAATTGAGAATAGATGGTAATTTATTTAGGGGTAAATTCATAAATAGTATAAGAGGCCATGCCTCAGTGGGTGTGGTTATCTTAAAATCTATTGGCTATATGATTTCATACAGCAACCAAGGGCTTTACTGACAGTTTCTACTGTTTGGGGAGTCACTTGGCCTGTCATCCAACCATAAGAAAAGAAGTTTCTTATGCTTGGTACTAATGCTTTTGTTAGAGTATTGGGAGCATTGGCAGCCTAAATGGCTCAACTTCTTTTATAATATGAATATTTATATAGTATATAATTTTAGGTATGTATGAAAAGAATAAGATTCCTTGAGGATTTATCAAACAACCTTACTATTGTTTGTCATTTGTTTCCCTTCTTCTGTATTGACTTCCTTTCTTCCACCTAACTGGAATACTCTCCCATTATTTCATTTTGACTTATAACCTGTGCCCTGCTATTACCAAAATAGATACACTTGGTAACTTTACAATCTCCTAGTTTCTGCATTTATTCCATGTTCTATATTTATATATGAAGATTCAGAGCTAGGAACCACAGATGAGAAAAAAAAAAAAACATGGCATATGTCTTTCTGGGTCTGGTTTGCCTTGCTTAGTATAATCTTTCCTAGGTACACCACTTTTACCTTTATGGGTTACAAGTTCATTTTCCTTTACAGCTGACTTTCCTTTAAATTATTTAGCTGTGCCACATTTTCCTTATCTATTCACCAACTGAAGAATATTTTGGTTGTTTCAACTTCCTGGTTATTGTGCTAAGAGTGGGTATAAATACTGAAGAGCAAATATCTGTAATATAGGATATTACATACTTTGGGGATATGCCAAGGAGTGGTATAGGGAATAGTTGATTCATTGTTGGTGCTTTTAGGATTTTTCCATACCAATTTCCAGTGTGCACAAGCTTGCATTCTCACAAACTATCATTGAAGGTTTTTCTTTCTCCACCACCTTGCCAGGCTTTGTTATTAGCTGTTTTTTTTTTTTTTTTTTTTTT
>NW_026076713.1:0-1236 GCF_014885135.2 Alexandromys fortis
AAAAAAAAAAAAAAAAAAAACCACCAACCAGGACAGTCAGGATTATGCCTGTGGAGTTGACTGTGGCAGATGTTTGAGGCTGTAGATGAGAAGAGAAGATGTGAAATAACTTCTAAGTCAGTTGTTGCGGCTTCACGTCTGGGTGCTTGTGAATCAGTGACGGCTTCATCCGTGCCCGGGTGCTTGTGAATCAGTGACGGCTTCATCCGTGTCCGGGTGCTTGTGAATCAGTGACGGCTTCATCCGTGTCCGGGTGCTTGTGAATCAGTGACGGCTTCATCCGTGCCCGGGTGCTTGTGAATCAGTGACGGCTTCATCCGTGCCTGGGTGCTTGTATATGAGCTACATAGATGGATGGAGAGCTGAATACAGGGCTTAGGAGTGGCAGAGAAGAAGCCGTACCTAGAAGGAACAGAAGGGCTGCCATCAGGGCCCAGGTGAGCACAAGCTGTGTTACATGTACAGTCAGACACTAGATAGGTCTCACGGCTTTCAAAATAAATTGGTAAGAGCAGTTAAATTTCAGAGAATCTGCACTGATGTGTATAAGGCCAAGAAACAAATGATTCTGTTCTCTTAAAATCAGGAGCTTCCCTATGTAGGGCTTTAGGCTGTAGGATCTGTCTTTGGAAGCTATCAGATTCATGTATCCACACCAAACTGTGTGGTTTGGTTTTGGAGGAAAGAATGGCATTTGATGTTTGTCCTCTGAACAGGCATGGCGATTTGTTGTTCCTGTTTCCCTCGAGCCTTGCTGGACCTTCAACTGAAATGGAGACATCGACCTCAGTAGGGTTAAAGACCTTTGGTGCTCCTAATGTGGTTGAAGATGAGATCGATCAATATCTCAGCAAACAGGACGGGAAGATTTATAGGAGCCGGGACCCACAGCTGTAAGTGCTCCGTAAGGCTCCTGCCTGTGGTGGGCGCCTAATGGATCATTAGAGGAAATATTTCAGAGCTTTTGTAATCTTAGCCCTTGGGGGCAGGCTAGCTCACAAGACCCAGTCATAACAAGTTCCATGTTAGTAAGTATCTGGTAAGGTGAAAGATCTGAGTTTGGCCGTCTGTTTTCACATTATTTTACTGCATGTTACCTTGGCAACTTTGAAACAGATTCCACACAGAGTGATTAGTAGGAGTATAAGCCTGGGGGAGTGGCGCACACCTTAGCCAGCATTTAGTCAGAGACAGGCAGATCTCTGAGTCTGAGTGAGTTCCAGGACAGCCAGGAAG
>NW_026076714.1:0-1184 GCF_014885135.2 Alexandromys fortis
AAATAAATAAATAAATAAAAAGTAAAAAAATGACATCATGAAATTTGCAGGCAAGTGGATAAAACTGGGGGGGCGGGGGGAGTCCTGAATAAGGTAACCCAGACTCAGATACAAAGCAAAGAATAGCCAGACTACAATCCACAACTCTAGAGGAGCTAGGTAACAAGGAAGGCCCTAAGAGGAAACATTGATCTCCCTGAGGAGAATTAGATGAGATTTCCTGGGAAAACTGGAGTGAGGGGGAGCAGTAAATGGCAGGGGATGAGGGGTGGAAACATGAGAGAATGGAAGAGAGGAAGAGGGGAATGGTGTGGGAGAGCAACGAACGAGATTTTGATAGGAACAGTCACTCTGGGATTAGGGAGAAACCTGGTGCTAGAGAAATTCCCAAGAATCCACAAGGATGACCTCTACAAAAACTCTTATGCAGAAAAAAACTTTAGAATGGGTATTTTTACCACACAAACAAAGTAAATAAATAAATAAATAAATAAATAAATAAACAAATAAGACTTATGTAGAAAAGGTTTATAAATTAATTCTAAAAGGAAAATTGAGATTTCACCAATTAACAGGAGTAGACACAGCAGAAATTTACCAATGCTGCTGAAGCAGCAGCAGATTGAAACTCAGCCTCTGTACATATGGAAAAACAGCAGGTAAGTTTATCAAGGTAACCAGTGCTAATGAGAGAAACAGAATCCTGGCCACCTATTCCCAGTCCGAACTTGTCCAAAATGAACACTCTCAGCTCTGGTAGGAACACCTGCCTGGCAGTGCTGGATCCCGGCCCAGCTCACTGCCCACATCTGGGGTCTTCCTGAGCCTCCTTGATGCTTCACTCCTCATTTGTGTTCCTTCTTCTGGGAGGGGTGTGAGGCTGGAGAACTCTAGAACATAGCAGCAACAGATGGAGTAGGGCGAGGGAGAGATGATGATGCTCCAGGGACCTGCTTATTCACCAGCCTCTTCTACCAAGACAGTAGTCCCTAAAATAAGATCACATGTGAGTGTACACACAGGCATACACACAGATGTATGTATGTATGTATGTATGTATGTATGTATGTATGTATGTATGTATGTGTATACATACATACACACAATATACATATACACTCATACATATATACAGAAACCCAAATACACACACAATTATACATAGATATAAACACACATGTATT
>NW_026076715.1:0-1175 GCF_014885135.2 Alexandromys fortis
GTTTCTCTGAAGCTTTGGAGCCTGTCCTGGAACTCACTCTGTAGACCCGGCTGGTCTCGACCTCGCAGAGATCTGCCTGTCTCTGCTGGGTTTAGGGAACTGCAGCAAGGGATGCTTCAGAATGTGGCGATGGTGGCAAAGCTCTCAACCATTTGGAATCTAGATTTTGGATGAATAGCTAGTAACTTTAGGGGGGACATAATAAAGTCCTAAGCCCCATGAATATTTAATGACTCTTAACACCATCTGCGCTACTGCCTTTATTGAGGTAATGACAGAAAAATGTAAAACAAAAATGGGAAAGTACTTTTTAAAAATATACACTTGTTATTAGAAGAACTGAAATGAATTTGTAACGTTCTCTACTGTGTGTTAATATTCTGTAGAAAATGCGTGAAGCTTTTAAGGAAGAAGCCTTTGAGAACAGTAGACCCAGGCTGATGATCACTGCCACAGTAGCTGGCGTTGTCTCCAGTTGTCATCCAGTCTGGCTATGAGATCTCCCAGCTGTCACAGTAAGCGGTCTACCATGTTCAGGAATTCTTGAGGGAATGTAAGCAACAGATCTTCATCCTTGGGATGCTTTGTTGCACATGGCCTTGGTTTATAGGCTTTGTGAGGGTACATTTTCCTGGCATATAGGAATGGCAAATGATCATCAGAAATTATTTAAACAGCATCCTTCATCCACAGCTCCTTAGACTACATCCAGGTCATGACTTACAACCTCCATGGCTCCCAGGATGGCTACACTGGGGAAAACAGTCCCCTCTACAAATCCCTACATGACACCCGGCACCAACACCTTCCTCAATGTGGTAAGACCCTACACAGATGCAAATGCAGACTAGAAATGGTCCAAATCATGAGAGATTCATCACAAAATTAAAAAATCAAAGTGTAAGTATGCAGTGTTCTTGTATACCTCCTTTACTACAACTTTAGTGAAGTATTCTGGAAAGAAAACTAATAAAATTTTCAATATATAATTTGAGCAGTGATGTGAGAGTGATTTCTTATTAATAAAGAAACTGCCTAGGCCCCTTGATAGGCCCACCCTTAGGTGGGTGGAGAAAACAGAAGAGAATTCTGGGAGAAAGAAGCTTAGTGGAGGAGTCGCCATGATTCTCCCGCTCCAGACAGATGCAGGTTAAGATCCTCCCTAGTAAGCCAGC
>NW_026076717.1:0-1237 GCF_014885135.2 Alexandromys fortis
TTTTTTTTTTTTTTTTTTTTTTTTTTTTTTTTTTTTTTGTCCTAAATGCTTTGTGTGAACTGACCTTCCTAGAAAAGGCTACACTGGGTGGAAGATTCTGCAAAGCAGATTGACTAATGAGAACTCTGAATGCGGGGAAGTTGGAATGTTATAGATCCAGAGGAAAAATGATCCCTAGTTTTAGTTTCCTTAAGAGTCATTGCACATCCACCTTCTTTGTCTGGCCTAACAGCCACCAGGTAAGACTTTTGGAGCTGATTAGCTTAGCTAAGGACGTCATCAGGTAGCACCTGAAACCTAGAGCAGAGCTCTTCCTGGCTTTGCTGTACCCACCCACATGACGCTTCCACCAAAAATGCTCAAAAAAAAAACCAAAAAAAACCACTTTGATTTATGACTTGCCTTCATCTGTGACTGTAACAGTGTGTGTAACTGCTTCCATGCTGAACCATACTATTCGGGGAACAAATCCATGTTCCCAGGCCAGATTCATTTAGATCGGCTCAGAACAAATTCTCTTTCCCTTTGAGGTGGGAGCTGTCATTTGCATTGATGTTTGTAGTGGGACTTTTCATTATATCCATTGTCCAGATTGTTGAAGCAGAAGTACACACATATTCTGTACAGTGTGCATCTACTTGTGTGGACACACACACATATGTATATATAATTATTAAATTTCATATGCTGATAGTATCTGGAGATAATGCAATGTTTATGACAACTAACTTCTCTTTGACAAACATAAGAATAAATGAGTTAAGGAGGGAGACATGGAGATCTCAAAATTACCAAGAATACATTTAAAAAACAATCTTAAGCAAATGTAGGAAATGATGCTAAGATGTCTTATGAAGCTGTGTGGTCGTGTGCCCTGGACCTACTATATTATTGTCAACACGGCCCACTGGAAATACTTAACAGGTGAAAAGGAAGAAGAGAAGAAAAGACAAAAGGAGAAACAAACCAAGGCAGGTGGGGATGGGGAAGCAGAGGAAAATGCCCACGATGCTAGTAAAATCGGGACACCGGAAGTTTCAGAGGATCCCTTGCTGCCATCAGAGCCTGAGTGCTAGGCACCCTCTGCTACCATGGGCACTGGGAGCTCCGTGTTGACCCCAGCACTGTCACTGGACACCCGAGTCCTCATGTTGTCACCTCCACCTCAGTGGTGTGCAGGTGCAACCACTGGCAGAGTCCCTGCCACATCCTCCAACAGTGACACTTGGGAAATGAT
>NW_026076718.1:0-1128 GCF_014885135.2 Alexandromys fortis
TAAGACCTGCATAGTGACAGCACAAGCTGACCTGTCATATAGATGGGAAATTTTCACAAAGTCCTATTCCTATAGGGAAAACTGTGGACAGTCAATGGCTGTCTAAATGGCAGTGCCAGGTTTCTCCAGTATGACCTCTCTAATCTATTATCCAATCCCCATTGTCAGCCCTAAACATGTGTAAATAACAAGCAACAAAAATTGGACATAGTGGGATGGTGATACGGTAGAGGTCAAAAGGAGAAAGAAAGCTGAAAATGATGATAATATAGTACTTAAATATGATTTTCTCAAAAATTATGTATTTCACAAAGGAAAATGATAACTAGCACATGTACTAAGTCTGACACCATGCTTTTTAGGGCATTTAGGACAACCATGACAACCAGAGTATTATATTGTGCCAGGACAACGGTGGCAGTCAGAGTGCTGTATTGTACCTGTGCAGTGGTGGTGCATACCTTTATCCAGCACTCAGGAGTCAGAGGC
Organism: Alexandromys fortis; assembly: GCF_014885135.2. NCBI lineage: Eukaryota > Metazoa > Chordata > Mammalia > Rodentia > Cricetidae > Alexandromys > Alexandromys fortis. The sequence continues at coordinate 490 of NW_026076718.1, forward strand.
AGGAGGATTCCTGTGAGTTCAGGGCCAGCCTGGTCTACAAGAGCTAGTTCCAGGACTGGCTCCAAAGATACAGAGAAACCATGTCTCGACAAAACAAAATAGAGTGTGGTATTGTTGCATGATAATCAGTGTGAACTTTTTGTGATGTGCAATATGTCATTGATCATTAATGTTTCTTATCATTTTTGAAAAATTCCTGTTTTAGTAAAGGTAACAGGTATAAAATTGAATCTATAAAAGCCAAGGTAAATACAGAATGCTCGCTGTGAGAGGCAGCTTCTTTTTTAGAATGAACACTTTGTTCCTGGAATACAAAAATACATTGCCAGCTCACATTTCAATCTCTTTCAAGCAAAACATATTTAAAAATTGGTTTTATTTTTGATTTTTCTAAAACAAATCAGTGCTTCCTATTACATTTCAGCATGTGACTCATAATTCAGCGCTTGCTTCCCAGGGTCTCACCTAGAAGGTCATTCTGGGGGATCCATTTGAAAATCCTGGTATTGGGACCTAAGGTGTCTGGTTCTATACCTTCATATCTCCAAAACACCTGTTAGAGGTTAGACAATAATTTATATCAAATTTTAAAACTGAAAATATAATATTTTAGAAATTAGACAGTGCTTAGCTAAATGC
>NW_026076719.1:0-1189 GCF_014885135.2 Alexandromys fortis
CTCCCACCCCCCTCCATCTCTCCTCCCACTCTCACTGCTCCAGCCTCCAGAACCGTCCACAAGAGCAAAGACCTGCCCCACCCCGCCCCGCCCTGCAGCCTCTTCCTGGCTGCTTTCAGCCTGTGCCAGAAGCAAAGAGAGACCTGTATTTTGTTTATGCCATCTTAAGTTCACAAGTTAAGTAAAATATTCACCTCTATCCTCTCTGCAGGGTAAATTCCAGGCCTAGGAAATCAACCTGGTATCTTATCTCCTAGTGGGACACTAGGCTCCAGGCTTTAGAAGCAATTAGCACCTCCTTTGTTAGTTAATACCTCTTTTTCTCAGCCCGAGACCTTCCAGACTTGAATTCCAGCAGACTGGACTTTCCTGACACCCTACCCTCCTCCCCCCTGCCTGTTTTTGCTAAATACCAGCTTCTGAGGAACAATAAAATTTACAGCTTGATCAGAAAGCCTGTCTTGTTGTCATTTCCCGAGTCTCTTGCCCCTCTATTCCTGCCCTCCAGGTTTATCAGGGACCCCCCCCCGTGCCCCCATGGGGTGAGCATTTTGTAAAGAGGATGTGTTTACTCGCGGACTCAAGGAGTCCCTCAAGACAGGAGTAAGGATAAAATCCACACAGCTATGCCTGCCAGAGCTTGGGAAGGCAGGCTGGCTGCCAGGCCTAGAGAGTCTCTGTCGTAGTAATCCCCTGCTGTGAGGAGCGGAAGCTGCCAGGCAGGTTTGCAAAAAAGGGAACTAACCTCAGGAAACTACAGCTTCAGGACAGTAAAAGCAGGTTAAATCTGCTTCTTTTCCATTTCACAATTTTGCTTCTTGGTCAAAAATCTTTAGTTTGTAGGCATATAAATTTATATACAAGGTGGATTAGTTTCAGTGCTGTGGTTCTGTAGCAAAGTTTTAAAATCAAAGATCATAATACATTCAGAGGTTCCTTAATTGTATAAATTTTTAAAATTGTTTAGGCTATCCTGAGTTTTTATTTCTTTCTTATAAAGTTGAGGATTGTTCTTTCGAGTTCTGTGAGAAGTTTTGCTATAATTTTAATGAGTATTTACATTAAATCTGTAGGTGAGTTCTGTGAGGAATGTTTGTTATTCCCTTGGAAACTACAGCTCCCAGACTCCTCCTGGAGTACGAACACCTGGGCGCGCTGGCGTGCCCAGGTGCGGGTCATTCCTCCCAGA
>NW_026076720.1:0-1174 GCF_014885135.2 Alexandromys fortis
TTTTTTTTTTTTTGAGCCAATTTTGGAGCAGATCTCTATGTGTCTCTGATTTGGGGGTGGGGGGGGCTGTAAACAAAATGGATGTGGGCCCTATTATAGCAAATAAGTCTCTTTTAAACATAAACGAGTGGGTTATTCGACCTTTTTAAAATGTCCACTGATCTTTGAATAGTCCATGAATACCAGTTCATCCCTGTGGCCCCTTGCACCCAAGATTGTTTTGGTGACATTTTGCCTAGGGGTTGTTTTAGAATGGAGTGCTGTGCTCCTGCATCCACCAGAAAAATCAATGGGTTTCCCTTCCAGCTTTAGGATCACCTAAGGCTCGAGGAGAGGCTCTGAGCCCTGTCCTCTTAAGTTACTTTTGGTGGTGGTGTTGTTGTTTTAGTACCTTTACTTTTGAGTCCTGTCATTTAGGGCATTTGGTTTTTTTAAATGACCCAACTTCCTACAGAAGGCACATTGGCCTTTCTGCAGACTAGGCCTATTGTGCAGTCCCTGCTTTAGGCCTTTCCCTTTACATGGTGAATCTCCAAATGCCAATCCTGTTTTCTAACATCTGGACTGCTTTACACAGCCAGAATGACTTTGGTGAGCCCCCATGTCTGTCTTTTTAAAGCTTTGATGAGCCCCTTAGTCTGTCTGTTTGGGGGGGTCTCCCTATTATTGAATACTTTTTCAGCAACTGCAATAAGTTTAGCCAACCTCTTACCTTTAAAACCTTTTAGTCCCTGTAACTTACGGCAGATATCTGGTGCTGACTGGTTGGCAAAAGCCATGCTGACTACAGACCAATTTTTTGGTGCTTCCAGATCCAAGGGTGTATAGATTTTATAAGCTATCAGCCTCTCTAGGAATGTTCTTGGTGTTAATTTAGGCGTCTGGAGTACCTCACTTTGGATAAATTTATGGGCAACCTCGTGGCAGCCCATAGACCCTCCATTAGAGTCTGACGGTAGACTTTCAGCATCTCCCTACCTTATGCTGTGTTGAAATCCCAGTTGGGTCATGTCACAGGAACCCCAACATTTATGAAATCTGCATTGGTGGCCAGTCTTCCATCTGGGCCTGGAACCAATTTCCAAGCTTCTGTTCTGATCTTTCCTCAGTAGTGAAGAGGACCTGGAGCAGTTGGAAACAATCATCTTATGTGGTCTGCTGAGTGAAAAGGACA
>NW_026076721.1:0-1196 GCF_014885135.2 Alexandromys fortis
CTCTCTCTCTCTCTCTCTCTCTCTCTCTCTCTCTCTCTCTCTCTCTCTCTGTGTGTGTGTGTGTGTGTGAGAGAGAGAGAGAGAGAGAGAGAGAGTCCCAATTTAGATTTACATGTTATTTCCAAATTAAGCAGAAATCCTATTGGTTTTTAAATAGTGTACATACCAGCCAACTGACAAACTTCCAGTTTTGGTAATTGTACTAGAGATAGCACAACGATTAGAGAAAAAATGATTGAAGAATGAATAACAGTTACCTGTGTTATCATTGCAATCTCCTGTGGACACTAATATTATAAATATGAAAAATGACTTGTTAAATTGAATCATTCAGAGTCAGCCATAAATAAAGTTTGAGGGGAACAGTTGCCATGCCAACAGTCTTTGTCCACTAAGGTTGACAGAAGTTCAGTTCCAGCTCATCAAGTTTAATGTTTCTCCTGAGTGACTCAATCTCAAGGGATTTCCTAGGGAAAAGGAATTTTATCTGCCTTACTATTGGGAAGGATTTGATAGGATTTGCCATTCTACTAATTCATTACCAGTCCTCAGATTCAACAGTAAGTTACTTATATATGTAAGAATATAAAGTCTACTTCATGAAAAAATTTTCTTGGAAACACTTCTTTTTTATTTCTTTAATATGTATTTGGGGAACAAGTGTTGATTTTTTCAAACCCCCTCAGCTCTTTTTTTTTTTTTTTTGAGTAAATAGAAAACACTGTCTAATTACATGTTGGAGTCCAGCCTCGACAGGGTTCACATGTTCCAGGTTAGGGGCATGAGGATTAGAAATTTTAGACAAAGATACAATAGAAAAACAGAGACACAGAATAGAACCGGGAGGGCAATCTAGTGAATATTTAATTTGCCTGTGTTTATTTTCCATATGCTTATATATCTCAATCCAAAAGGCAGAGGGGACAAAGGCAAAAGACTGCTTTAAGATGATACAAAGAACAAACAGCAATTTCCTGCTTCAATACCTGAAACATCAAGCAACTCTATCCTAAGTTAAGCATTCTGCTGTTTAGGCAGAACATGAAATGATCACACCTTAAACCAAGCATTCTGTAGGCAGCCACTTTCTAGGTCAAACCTCCTGTCATATATTTGGAGTAACAGGAATAGGCTTGGATTCTCTGCCTTTCTTTTTTTTTTTTTTTTTTTTTTTTTGGTTTTTTGAGACAGGGTTT
>NW_026076722.1:0-1235 GCF_014885135.2 Alexandromys fortis
GCTTCAAGGTCATGAGTTCCCAAGACCAGGGCTTCAAGGTCATGAGTTCCCAAGACCAGGGCTTCAAGGTTATAAGTTTCCAAGACCAGAGCTTCAAGGTTATAAGTTCCCAAGACCAGAGCTTCAAGGTCGTGAGTTCCCAAGACCAGAGCTTCAAGGTTATAGTTCCCAAGACCAGAGCTTTAACGCAAGAGTTCCCAAGTACAGAAAGCTTCAAGGTCGTAAGTTCCCAAAACCAGAGATTCAAGGTCATGAATTCCCAGGACCAGAGCTTCAAGGTCATGAGTTCCTGAAACCAGTGATCTTGTCCAGGGCAGACACAGAGCTGATACAGTGTTGTAGGTCCACCTGAACTGAGAGTGTAGACGCACTACTGCCTAGCCTAGTGTTTTTCTTGGTATAAGACCCATCTCAGAAAAATGGCCACTTTCTATGCAAAAAAAAAAAAAAAATCTACTCTGAAGGTTTTTTTCCTACCCTCCTTGGCAGGACACCACCTTCTCTGCCCACCGGAGGCTGGCTGGCTAGGGAGCTGAGACATCTGGGTAGAGAGAGGGAAGGATGGGGTGGTATTTTGGGGCCAAGCCTCTGCTACGACACTGCCATCTCACTGCTTTGCTTGGGGACACTGCTTCTCCTGGTCGGCCCTGCCCCAGAAGGAAAGCACGGGACCCTTGAGTGACTCCTCTTTCTGTGTCCTGCAGGATCACACCTCAACACCCAAACCCTGAACTCCACACACTCTGTCATGCACACAGAAGGAGACCTGGAGCAGAGGGCTACTGGAGGGTCGCACGTGTCCTAAGATCCCGGCATGACCTCTGTAAGGGGCTCCCTTTAGTCTCACATTCGCATGAACGACAGCTATAGACGCATGACCTACAGACTTCAGTCCTGCCTCTAGCGACTACGGATCTCTGTGGGAATCAGGACAAAGGAGAGGAGTGAGGGAGAGCAAGCAAGCCCCCAAAGAGCACATGGGTGCAGACACGAATAAGGGCTCTACTGTGGCTGGGATGGTTGGTTAAAGTTTGTTTGCTTTTTTCTGTTGTTCTGTTTTGATTTTGACTTCGACCTCATTTGTAAGAAGCTCACAAGATCATTCTGGAAGGGGGAAACTGGAAACTGGGTGTGGAATCAGTTTAGCACCATCACCCCACATTTCTCGTGTGCCAGCCTTCCACACCTGCACACACCACATGCCACTTGTAACACCCCCCCCCCCACACACACAC
>NW_026076723.1:0-1219 GCF_014885135.2 Alexandromys fortis
CACACACACACACACACACACACACACACACACTTGCTCACCCCAGGAAAATCTATTCCTACTGTTCTAATTTACTTTTCCAACCCACAATCTAATCTTCATACTAAATCCAAAGGAAGTGGTCTGAAGTTTTCTCCATTCAAAGATGCAATTTTATATGAGGATTTGATTAAAAGGAAGGGAATGAGGAGGAATGGCACAAGTCCAACTATCTTTGTATTATCAAATGTAAAAGCAGAGTGACTGGAGCTGGGTACCCACATCCCATTGACAATGATTGCGTTGATCAGTAATGTACCAACCAGTTAACAACTGAATGTCTTGTGTAGTAACACAATAATGACTAGAACGATGTACTTTGTATACTACTTTGTATGTACTCAATCATTTTCTGCAAGTGAGAGCCAGACATATAACATATATACATTCATACCCACATATACACATACATTCCCCACTCCCAGATCATTTGCTGCTAGATTACATGACAATCCAACCATTTGTGTCTTAACAATTCCAGATCCAGAAATAATACATTCAGTATTCCATGAACCCAGTCCATTAAAGTAAACTGCATAGTTTTTAGGTAAAGGCTGTTTTAAGTAAATAAATAACCTCATTTTTGAACTTTCTTTCCTAGAAAAATAACAAGAGCCTGGAGGTGGTGGCACTCGCCCTTAATTCCAGCACTTGGAAGACAGAGGCAAATGAATCTCTGAGAGTGCAAGGCCAGCCTGGTCTACAAAGTGAGTTCCAGGACAGCCAGGACTTTTGTTACACAGAGAAACTCCATCTCGAAAAATAAAAAATAAATAGAATGATGTAGAACCCGGCCAGTTTGCAGATTTAAGCCACACTGCAGCCTCGGATTTCAAGCTCATCTGTATCCATCTACCACTCCAATTTCGTCCTACTTAGACTACTCTGTTCCACCTCCCAGACCTCATCTCAGCCCTGGACAGTCATTCCCTCCCCCATACTGGTTTTTTTTTTTTTTCTCTCATACCCAGAAAATATACAAACTAAACATCTTTATTGTGTAAGAGAAGTCTCTAATAGCTTCAAACATCAATGCTCATGCCAGGTCTAGTTCGAATTCTACAAGTCTAATAACCAGGCGGTGGTGGCACACGCCATTAATCCCGGCACTTGGAAGACAGAGGCAGAGGCAGATGGATCTCTGTGAGTTCTAATCCAGCCTGCTCTAACAAAGTGAATT
>NW_026076724.1:0-1156 GCF_014885135.2 Alexandromys fortis
ACCAGACCCCATTACAGATGGTTGTGAGCCACCATGTGGTTGCTGGGAATTGAACTCAGGACCTTTGGAAGACCAGGCAATGCTCTTAACCACCAAGCCATCTCTCCAGCCCCATGTTTGAGATTTTCATATTTTAAATACTTGCATAGGCTATACTATTGAGCATACTTAATCTGAAAATTTTAAATGCTCTGAAACATGAAACTTTGAGTGACATATGCTTACTAAGTTTCAGACTTGGGAGCATTTTGCATTTTGGTGAGGCATGCTCAGCCTATATGTAATTCTCATTAAAACCAAATTTTTGTTAAATTTGTCTAATCTGTATACTAAACACAAGAGCAGTAGGATACTATTCTATCATATGAACAAATTATAAATACCTAATGTGAATCCACAGACTGACTTTTAATTGGGCATTTTCCAGTCCTTCTCTCAAACCATAAGTCTATGTCCCGGGGGCTTGGAGCAAGAGGAAATCCAATGCAAGGAAACTCTCACACATAAAGACTGTTCCGCATCCACCATACATGTATCTCTTACCCCAAATGCTTGAGACAGAAGTTTACTGATTTTTTCCAGATTTTTTAGTATTTTCCCATCTTAAATACAAAGCCTTTTTATATATACACACAGCCAGAAGATAACTATATATAATAGTTTCAGTGTGAATATCTATGTGTTGTGACCTGTCATGAGAGCACTAAATCAGTGCTCAGAGTTGTTTAGATTTTTATGTCAGCCATTGACTGTCTGAGATGCTACAGTGAGGAAGGCAAAGATGACTGTTAGGTAGCTAGACAGGAATTAGCAGGCTTGGAAGCCAATCAAGATGGACCCTTCCCTCACAACCTGGACTCTCATTTACCATGAAAAAGTGCAGGTTTGGGGAAATACTGTGACCCATTAAGGGAAAGCTACTTCTCCTGGTCTTACTTCTGGCCCTGAGTGGAGACATAACATTTCTTTCATTCATTCATAGATAATTGGAGATATAACATTTTGTTTATTTGTTTGTATATCTATTTTGGTCTCTCTATGTAGCTCTGGCTGTCCTGTAACTCACTGTGTAGTCCAGCCTGGCCTTAAATTCACAGAGATCTATCTGCTCAACATCCCAAAGAAAACATTATATACTACAGCCCCCTCCTTAAGA
>NW_026076725.1:0-1221 GCF_014885135.2 Alexandromys fortis
AAACCCTGTCTCGAAAAACCAAAAAAAAAAAAAAAAAAAAAAAAAAAAAAAAAAGGTCATCTTAAGAGCGTGGGAAATGACTGTGTTCTTCCCAGTGTGGAGAGTGATCAGAACATATTTTCAAGAAGCTGAACTGGCTCTAGGATTGAAAAGTCACAGCTTGAACACTGGTAATAATTACATTTTAATTTAGGCAAAGCAAGTGCTCAGTAGACCCATAGATTTAGAGAATGTGTGAAAATTAAGTGTGCCTTTGATTCAAAGCTTGCTCTATGTAGTCTATGGTGTTCACCAAACAGCTAGTCAGTCATTTTCTTTTTATTCTCTACATGGTTAATTGATGGTCTCTGTTCAATGAAATCAACTTATCTAAATGGCTTCTGCTTGCTGACAAATTTATGTGAAATTCTAAACTATCAACATTGGTTTGAAACTTCCTGCTTTAAGCATCCCTGTACAACCAAAACATTGTTTTCTCTCTGAGGCTGTGTTCCTTGTGTTTCCTGTTCGTCATAGTTTAGTTGGTACAGAACTGAACTTCTTTGAAAACGTTAGTACCTCATTCTGAATATTTTGCTACATTTTCTTCATGGTTTTACCCAAGATTGGGAATTAATTCTCCTTTTTTTGTATTTGGTGTAGGTTCACTGATGTGGGAGGTCCTACTGTGTATGTGTTGCATTTATTGGTTAATAAATAAAGAAACTGCTTTGGCCTGCCGATAGGGTAGAGTAGAGCTAGGCAGGAAAAATAAACTGAATGCTGCAAGAAAGAAGGCAGAGTCAGAGAGAAGCCATGTAGTCTCCATCAGAGACAGACGTGATGGAACTTTGCCAGTAAGCCACAGCCATGTGGCAATACACAGATTAATAAAAATGGGTTCATTTAAGATATAAGAGCTATCCAGAAATATGCTTAAGCTATTGGCGAAACAGTAATACAAATAATATAGTTTCTAAGTGATTATTTCATGTGTAAGCAGTCGGGAACAAATGAGCAGCCTCCCCCAAAAGTTTACTCTCTGCAACTGTTGTGAATTAAAAGGCCAGCTGGACTGCGACTGAAAAAGCATGGGATAAAACCAGACTCTCTGAATATGGCAGACAATGAGGGCTGCTGAGAAGCCAGGGACAATGTCACTGGGTTTTGATCCTACTTCATGTTCTGGCTTTGTGGGAGCCTAGCCAGTTTGGATGTTCACCTTCCTAGACCAGGATGGAG
>NW_026076726.1:0-1236 GCF_014885135.2 Alexandromys fortis
ACTCCGCCTACCTAATTTTCTGTCCTATGAGGGCCGAGGCAGTTTCTTTATTATTAACCAATGAAAGCAACAGATAAGATACAAGACCCACCTCCATCACATGCTTTTACATGCTATAAGAAAGTATATACATCATATATATCCAAAGGATATGGATATGTATACAAAGGACTCTAAATTAATATACCACAAAGATATGTGAATATTCAAACCTAAGGGTCCATCAGCAGAAAAATTGATATCAAAAAGGATATATGATATCAGAAAAGATAGATGATAGATAGATGAACTTCCTTTCATCCCTAAAGAAAATTGAAATCATGGCATATACAGAAAAATGGATGTAGTTAGAGATAATTAAATAAAATGAGCCAGATCCAAAAGGACAAATGAATGTGTTGTCTCACAAGGGGAATATATATATATACACACATATACAAATATGGAAATAGATGTAATGTGTGTGTGTGTGTGCACGTGCATGTACATGTGGTGTGGTGTGTGTGTGTGTGTGTGTGTGTGTGTATGACAGCTCTGGGTGTTAAATTGGAACCAGCTAGGAGGCTCAATGAGCATGGGTAAGGACAGTGAGGTAGTGGGCTAGACAACAAGTATAGTGATGCATGTATTTGAAAAGCCATAACCAAACAAACTGTTTTGTATGCCAACTTAAAAATAAATGAATAAATAAATAAGAAATAAATGGACTTTTATGAGAGGGAACATACAGGGAGCTCTTATGAGTCTATACTGCAGATTTAGGTAAAAATACTTCTAGAAAATAGCATTTGAGTTAGAATGGAAAGCAGAAGACCAAGCTAAAGAAGACCAAGAAAGGTGAATGTTCTAGGTAAAAGGAGGACGAAACATCAAAAAGTCATATAATTATTATACACACTATGTACAGAACTCAGGGAGGGTCTGGGGCAAGGGGGAGAAAGAACAGGCAGGGGTCTGATCCCGAGGAGCCTTGTATGTCAAGTGTGTGCCAAGCTGTGCTGCGTGAGAAATAAATGAACAGAAGCAAGAAAAGCCAGGAGGGTTGCAACAGTTAGGAGATACAGGTCATGTTCTGTAAGTGGAAGTTGGTGGCCTAGATTAAAGCAGGGCCTGTGCACACAGTGGGAACTGTTGCCCAACATTACATGTGAAACTGCTATGGTTTCAACGTGCATTACTTATGGAAGATAAATGTGAGAGCTAAATTCTGAAGAATTACCACATTTGTGATATATA
>NW_026076727.1:0-1235 GCF_014885135.2 Alexandromys fortis
AAGTTCCCACTTCCTCCTCTCCTCCCAGTTTCTCCATATACCCTCCCCCCTCAAGCCCATCCACTCCTTAGAGAGGGTAAGGCACATTGCTCTGGGGAAGGTCCAAGGCCTTCAGGCTGAGCAAGGTATCCATCCAAAGAAAATGGGTTCCCAAAAAGCCAGTACAAACAGTAGGGATAAATCCTGGTGACACTGCCAGTGGCCCCGCAGTCTGCCCCAGCCTTACAACTGCTATCCACCTTCTGAGGGACTAGTTTGGTCCTATGCTTGTGCCTCCCTAGTCTGGCTGGAGTTGGTGAGCTCCCATTAGCTCAGGTAGACTGTTTCAGTGGGTGTACCCATCATGGTCTTGACCTATTTGATCATATTCTCATTCCTCCCACTCTTCAACTGGATTTTGGGGGCTCAGTCCAGTGCTCCAATGTGGGTCTCTGCCTCTGTCTCCATCAGTTCCTGGATGAAGATTCTATGGTGATATTTAAGATATTCATCAATCTGACTACAGGGTAAGTCAAGATCAGGGCCCTCTCCTCTATTGCTTAGGGTCTTAGCTGGGGTCATTCTTGTGGATTCCTGGGAATTACTCTAGAGCCAGGTTTCTTACTAACCCTATAATGGCTCCCTCAATCAAGATATCTCTTTCCTTGCTCTCATCTCTGTCCTTTCTCCTTCTAGACTATCCCATTCCCTCAAGTTCTCCTCATCCATACCCTTCTCCCCTCTTCTTCTCCTTTCACCCTCTTTTCTTCCCCCACCCCTATGCTCCAAGTTTTGTCAGGCAATCTTGTCTGTGTCAACTTTCCAGGTGGATCTATGTATGTTTTCCTTAGGGTTTACCTTATTATTTAGCTTCTCTAGGATCATGAACTATAGGCTCAATGTCCTTTGTTTATAGCCAGTATCCACTTATAAGTGAGTACATACTGTATTCATCTTTTTGGGTCTGGGTTACCTCACTCAGGATAGTATTTTCTAATTCCATCCATTTTCATGCAAAACTCAAAATGTCACTGTATTTAACTACCAAGTAGTACTCTAATGTGTAAATGTGCCACATTTTCTTTATTCACTCTTTGGTTGAGGGGCATCTAGGTTGTTTCCAGGTTCTGGCTAGTACAAATAATGCTGCTATGAACATAGCTGAACAAATGCTTTTGTAGTATAATTGCACATCTTTTGAGTATATGCCCAAGAGTGGTATTGCTGGATCCTGAGGTAGGTTGATTCCCAATTTT
>NW_026076728.1:0-1192 GCF_014885135.2 Alexandromys fortis
CTTGTTCATTTCTCAGCCGCCCAGACTCCAAAAATAATCACACAGTAACTATATTAATTATATCACTGACTGGCCCATTAGCTCTAACTTCTTATTGGCTAACTCTTACATATTAGTTTAACTCATTTCTATTAGTCTGTGTATTGCCATGTGGCTGTAGCTTGCCAGATAAAGTTCAGTATAGCATCTGTCTCTAGGGGCGGCTCCATGGCTTCTTTCTGACTCCACCTCCTTTCTCCCAGCATTCAGCTTAGTTTTCCCCATCTAACTAAGTTCTACCTTGCTATAGGCCAAGTCAGTTTCTTTATTCATCAACTAATAAAAGCAACACATAGACAGAGGACCTCCCATACCATTTCCCCTTTACTGTTTAAACAAAAAGGAAGGCTTTAATTTTAACATAGTAAAATTACATATAACAAAACAGGTATCAAGCAAGAATTACAGTTACAATATTTATATCTACTTTATCTTTTATCATAACTAAGGAAAACTATTAACTACTCATTCTTCAAACCCATCAAAGTCTCCAGAAGAATATAGTATTACCTAAGTAAAAACGAAGTACATTGTAAACAACTTCCAAAACTCTAGAAATGACAGAGACATCTCGCTGCCTGGACAGTCACCCAAAGTTCTTCTGTACCATTGGGGCATCCACCTTCAGCCTACAGGCTCATAGTGTCTGACAGACTTTTCCATGAAGCAGGAAATTTCAAATATAGTTCTCCCTATATTGGAAGTTTGTCAGTTATTTTCTTCTATGTCCTGCAGAATGTCTAGCAGTTTCTTTCATGAAGCAGGAACCCTGAAGGACTGTTTTACCTTTAGGCAAGTTTAGCAGTCATTTTTCTGTGAGTACTGCATGTCCAATTAGCACAGCATAACATCAAGGAGTCCAGGCAAGAGCAGTTTCCTGCCCAAATGGCTAGCAAACTCCATCAGGAGCTTCTCTCTGATGGCCATCTTCCTCTTGAAGTAACTGATGCTGCCAGGAGCATATGTGTCTCACTGTCAGGAAGTCTTAACCTCTTAAAACATTTTAAATGCCATATTCTGTAGTCTTTGAAAGGTTTGAAGAATGCCTATCAATCTGATACACATCTCCATATATCTAGAAAATCTAACTAACATGACCACAAGCTTGACTATTATAGATGATTATCTATTAACCTGCATTTTTAATTATATA
>NW_026076729.1:0-1237 GCF_014885135.2 Alexandromys fortis
GTTGTGAGCCACCATGTGGTTGCCGGGAATTGAACTCAGGACCTTTGGAAGAGCAGGCAATGCTCTTAACCGCTGAGCCATCTCTCCAGCCCCGAGGGTTTTTTTTTTTTTTAAATCTGGCTATTTTATAATGAAAATGAAGATTTTTCAGTTTCACTGTAAAAAGCAAAAGTTCTACCATTTTAGGGCCCACATTCTCTGCATGGCAGTAACTGTCTGGAGCTCAGCCACCTGAGCCCGTGGAGACAGCACGAGTCCCTAATGCCATCCAGGGTGCTGGGTGGGGGAGGGAGGGGAACTACATCATTCACTGATGTCCCTTTAGACCTAATCCCTGGGGCGATCTCAGATCTCAACCTCCATTCTGTACCCTCAGGTGTTCTTCCTAGATCCCAATTAAATTGTTTTGTTTTATATGTATGAGTGCTTTGCCCGCATGTATGTACATGCACCATGTGGGTGCCCGGTGCCCATGGAGGCCGGAAGACACCATCAGATTCCCTGGAACTAGAGTTACAAGTGGTGGTGAACCGCCATGTGGGTGCTGGGAATTGAACCTGATCCCTCTAGAAGAGCAACTAGGGCTGTTAACCGCTGAGCCCATCCCTCCAGCTCCATTGTAAATGTATAGGCTGTGATGCAGGAATGCAATTCCTGAGAAAGACACATCTCACCTAGGTGTCAAATGCAGCATGACTTCTAATAGCAAAAAAAAGGAATTAAATCTCAACAGCAATATGTACTGGCTGAATAAACAGTAGAAAAATCCACGCACCAGAATACCAGAAAGCCTCCAAACACAATAAAGAAAATGTGAGCATACAGAAATAGAAATGTGTCCAGAACACATGAAGCAGAAAAAAAACAAGGTGCAGAAGACTATGTGATCTACAGTCCAATCTGTGAGAAATGAATAATTCATATGCTTTCGTTTCACCTGTTGAAAGATACAGCCATCTTTTATTAATCATATTACTTTTTTGCATTTTTCTAAAGAATGGGAAGCCCTGTGAACAGATATCCAAAGCTCTTCATGTGTGGGAACCATCAAATCTTCATGGTATTTCTCTGGTTATTTTTCTTAGTGATAGTCTCTGAGAGTCAAGCTTGACATCATTTCTTTTTTTTTTTTTTGGATTTTCGAGACAGGGTTTCTCTGAAGTTTTTTTGGTGCCTGTCCTGGAACTAGCTCGTATAGACCAGGCTGGCCTCGAACTCACAGAGATCCACCTGCCTC
>NW_026076730.1:0-1196 GCF_014885135.2 Alexandromys fortis
TACGTGCAGTAGGATCAAAAACCCATAGCCATTGTTCTTGAGTTCTCAGTAGTCCTTTAATTTATCTTTTAAAAACTATCTTTTCTCATTTTACATTCCAATTCCAGTTACCACTCCCTCCTCTCCTCCCACTCCACCCACTTTCTCCCCAATCCCCATCCCCTCCTCAGAGAGGGTAAGGCTTTCCATGAAAAGTCAACAATGTCTAGCACATTGCTTTGTGGCAGGACCAAGGCCCTCCCAATTGTATCTTGGCTGAGCAAGGTAACCCACCAGAGAGAACGGGCTCCAAAAGCCAGTACAAGCTGTAGGAATAAATCCTGATCTCATTGCCAGTGGTCCCACAGTCTGCCCTAGCCATACAACTGTCACCCACACTTAGGGATCTAGTTTAGTCCTATGCTGGTTCCTTCCCTGTCTGGCTGGAGTTGGAGAGCTCCTGTTAGCTCAGGTAAACTGTTTCAGTGGGTGAACCCATCATGGTCTTGACCTCTTTGCTCATATTCTCACTCCTCCCACTCTTCGACTTTAGGAGCTCAGCCCAGTGTTCTGCTATGGATCTCTGCATCTGCTTCCATCAGTTGCTGGATGAAGGAGCTATGATGACATTTAAGACAGTCATCAATCTGACTATAGGGCAAGGCCTATTCAGGCACCCTCTCCACTATTGCTTAGGGTCTTAGCTAGGGTCATCCTTGTGGATTCCTGGGAATTTCTCTTGTGCCAGGTTTCTTGCTAGCCCCATAATGACACCTCAGTCAAAATATCTCTTTCCTTGCTTTCATCTCTGTCCTTTCCCCATCTCGACTATCCCATTCCATCTAGCTCTCCTCCCCCTCCCACTCTCCCCACTGCCCTCCCTTCTTCCCTGACCACCATGCTCCCAACTTTGTCAGGAGATCTTGTCTATTTCCCCTTCTAAAGGGAATCCATGTATATTTCTCTTTGAGTTCTCCTTGTTACCTAGCTTCTCTGCAGTTGTGAACTATAGGCTCATTAGTCTTTGCTTTACAGCTAGTATGTACTTATGAGTATATAGCATGTTTGTGTATCTGGGTTTGGGTTACCTCACTCAGGACGTTTTATTCTGCTTCCATCCAAATTTCAAGATGCCATTGTTTTTTTTTTTTTTTTTTTTTTTACCAAAGAGTTGTACTCCATTGTATAATGTATCACATTTTCTTTATCCATTCTTT
>NW_026076731.1:0-1233 GCF_014885135.2 Alexandromys fortis
GAATTCAATGGTGTCTCCGATATTCATGTTTTCCAGGTACTGGGACATCTTCCCTCCAGCAGGAAACTTGGGATGGGTATCCTTGAAGTAAACCTGCAAGCCACACAGGTATCTCTAAGTCCCCACCCAGCCTTGGGGTACCCCAGCCTCTCCTAAGGTCCCATCCACCCAAACATAAGCCTTCTACTCCTCACTTCACAAAAGCAAGGCTTCCACCTGCCCCACAGGGCTACTAGCGGGAGGGCCATGCTGCACCAGCTGAGGTTCTGTGTCCACATCTCCACATCTGCCAGCTCAGTGAGGCTCTGGGTATCGCTCGGCCCCGCCCTTCCCTCCTGGTACACTCTTCAGTAGTCACACAAACATCCCCCTCAACAACTTCCTTCTGGGCCCCTGTGGGATTACTGGCTTGGGAAAGGGGAGGCCTATGATACAAATGGCCTAAGAATATGGACACAGAGGAGCAGCAGTGCCCCTGTCAGGGCTGGGCCGTCTTCCCAGGGGCTGACAGGGAAGGGGAGAAGTGGGCAGAACACTGTCATAGGCTCTGGTACATCCAGGGCCAGCAGGAACCATGGAGACTCAGGAGGGGCCAGTTGACAGCTTTTTGTTTTTATCCTCCCCCCCCAGACTCCCCCACCTCCCTGCACTCTTTTTATCTGACCAGAGATTCCAACCCAAACAGATGCTCGGTCCATGACCATTTCCTTTGTTTCTAGACAAAGTCCCAAGCCGGACTGGGGCATATAGGACCCTGTCTAGTTCTATGGATGTTCCCGCCTTTCATCTACCCCTCAAGGTCCAGCTTTGCACTTTTTTTTCCTTTTTTCTGAGACAGGATTTCTTTGTGTAACTGCCTTGGCTGCCCTGGAACTCACTCTGTAGATCATTGAACCCACAGAAATCCACCTGCCTCCTCCTCCCCCCACCCCCCACCAAGAGCAGGCATTAAAGGTGCACACCACCATGGCCTGGTTCTGTTCTGCACCTGTCAGCTCTCGAGTCCTCTGACTTCAGAGCCTTTACACCTGGAAGGCAACACCCACTCCGCTAGAAGTCTTTCCCTTCTCTGCCATCTGAGTAGGAAGTAGGTCTCCACACCCCGCCCTGCCACCTGCAGTCATGCCCTGGGGACCCTACCTTGACCACCAAGTCCACGAAGCCCTTGTCGTCATCGCTAGAGACGGGAGTGTAGGGCCGAATGACCAAGTTCCCATCGATTCTACTTGAGAG
>NW_026076732.1:0-1195 GCF_014885135.2 Alexandromys fortis
GCATCAAACTTACCAAGTAGGCTGTGCTGGGGGACCAGTGAGCCTCAGGGAATCCCCAGCACTGGCATCACGAGAGCAGGCCATAAGATTAGCATCTTATATGGGTGCTGGGACTTGAACTCAGATCTTTACATATACACGGTCTAACAAGATATGATAAGACTGGGTACAAACCCCCATATAATAGCTGGACATGGCAACCCAGTAGGAGGGTCCCAAGTACAGGCAGAAGAGTCAGAGACACACCCACTCCCATTGTTGGGAACCCCATGAGCAGCCATGATTTTGTTAGTCTTCAATTTTCAATTTTTTCTTTGCTTGTTTTTAGTTTTTAAATTACTTATTTGATGTGTAAATGTGTGTCTCTATGATGGATGGACATGTGTGTGTGTGTGTGTGTGTGTGTGTGTGCAGCACATTCGTCTATGTGAATACACATGCGTGACCCTTCTAAGAAAATCAGAGGACAAGCTTAGGTGGCATTTCTCCCCTCCCATCTTGTGTGTGGCAGCATCTCTCTTCTTCATGGCTGTGTGTGCCAGGCTAACCCAGTGATTTACCTGGCCCTATTTCCTCTCTCACCTTAGTTACACTGGGACTACAGATGCAGACTACTGTGTTAAACTTTATGTGGGTTCTGGGGATTCGAACTAAGGTCCTCATACTTGTGTGGTAAGCACTTTGCCTACCGAGCCATCTCTTAGGTCCAGAAACCTTTTTCAGAAACAATACAACAAGGTGATCAAAGGCAGAGCCTGTTGTTCTGATTCCCTGACATCCACAGCCCAGGGAGTAGAGCAGAAATGTTAAGAAGTCAAGTAAGGCATGAGCCGCAGCTAATACAGGAGTCCCTTGGCTGTAAGTCACAGTGGCCCAGGTCATGATTCAAGGAAGGGACACACCTGGTTCTCCAGACTTGGTACCGAAAGAAGGGCAACATGAAGTGCTCAAAACTCACACTGGTTTTGTATTAGCCTGGTCATACTGAAATTAGCATCTACTAATATTAATATGTTGGCTTTTTCCTTTCTTCCTGTGACTTGGCTACTAGAAAATTCCAACACTTTTTTTTTTTGGTCCAGCTGTGGTTCTGTGCAGATCTGGGAAGAGTGATGGAGGAACAAGACTGACTCAAAATGATTTGGACATCACATCCGAAGAAGAAAGAGGGAGATGAGGAAGGGGGAGGGAGAAG
>NW_026076733.1:0-1234 GCF_014885135.2 Alexandromys fortis
AAAAAACAAGGAAAGAAACAAACAAACATACCAAAACAAAGCAAAATTTAGTATAGTTGAACATGATAGATGTCACATCTTGTAGACCCAACTGTGTCCCCAGTCTGTCTTAAATGAATTTATTGGTGGTGGCAAGGATGAGACAGGGTTTTTCTGTGTAACAACAGTCCTGTCTGTCCTGGAACTCGCTTTGTAAACCAGGCTGGCCTCGAACTCACAGAGATCCGCATGCCTCTGCCTCTCAAGTGCTGTCATTAAAGGCATGCTCTTCCATCCCCCAGCTTTGGATGAATTTTTGATCTGCTAATTTTGACACAGGAAAATTGCATATGGTCAAAATAATGACCACAAAAGAACATTTACAAGGGAAAATTTTTTTAAAGACATAAAACAAATTACCCTGATAGATAAATAAAAATTTTTATTAGAGAAAGATTGATTGAAAGAAAGTATGCCTGCTGGTGCTGGTGCTGGTACATGCCTTTAATTCAGCACTAGAGAGGCAGAGGCAGGGGGATCTCTGTGTTTGATGTCAGCCTGGTCTACAGAGCAAGTTCCAGAATAGCCAAAGCTACACACAAAAAAAGGAAATCCTGTCTTGGGGGAAAAAAAAAAAGGAACCAAGAGTATTGGCCTAGAATGTGCAGAAGTTCAATCTCCCAGCACCACATAAATCAAACATGGGGACACAGGGCTGTAATCCATTATTAAAGAGGTAGACACAACCAGGCAGTGGTGGTGCACACCTTTAATTCCAGGACTTGGGAGGTAGAGGCAGGCAGATCTCTGTGAGTTCAAGGCCAGCCTAAACTAAAGAGTGAGTTCCAGGACAGCCAGAACTATCCAGAGAAACCCTGTCTCAAAAACCCAAAAAGAAAAACAAAACAACAACAAAAAGATGGAGACAGGAGGATCAGAAGTTCATCCTCAGCTACAGCCAGAGTTGGAGATTTGAGACCTTGTCTCAAAACCAAGAAAAAAGACAAAAGAAGAAAAAAAGCATGCAAAACAAAAATCCTAATAAGAAAAAGAAGCCACTGAAGCAAAAATAGAAAAAAAATTAAGCCAAGTGGTGGTGATGCATTCATTTAATCCCAGTCCTCAGAAGGCAGAGGCAGGCGGATCTCTGTGAGTTCAAGGCCAGCAGCCTGGTCTACAACAGCTAGTTCCAGGACAGGCTCCAAAGCTACAAAAAAAAAAACCCTGTCTTGAAAAAGAGAGAGAGAGAGAAAGA
>NW_026076734.1:0-1237 GCF_014885135.2 Alexandromys fortis
CACACACACACACACACACACACACACACACACACACACACGGAGTAGCAGAGGTGGAATTTCCTCTTTTTTTCACTCTGGGAAGGTAACAGAAAGAACAGTTGTCCTGATTATTGTTCATTACAGAATTTCTGTACCTGTTTTGAGAATTTTGCCCTTTGAATCACAGGTGAGGCACACAGGTGTATTTAGAGAGTGAACAGAATTTGGGAAAAGGAATTTTTGTGTGAGTGTGATTTTCATAGTTGGCTAGCAACTTTGCTTGATATGCTATGCATTTTGGTTATTCTTTTATTGCTTTTCATCATTTTTGGGATCTAAAATGATCCATTTATCTTGATCTAATCCTGTCACCCCCGAAATATGGTTTCACATCTATATTATGCAGTTTTACTATTTTATGTTTCAAGTATTTCCTTAAAGTGAGCCTTTGTAAAAATCACTAAAATCGTTTTCATAAGGAACCATTCCATGGGCTCCTTGTCACCAGGTTGGACCACTTAAATATGAAGATTTTAAAAGTCAAATAATTGCTATAATACTTAAATGCCTTATAGCATGGCTAAACTGAAAGTTCTTAATGTGCATTTATATATGTGCACCTGTTTGTGTTTTTACCTGCCTTGCTTTGCCTCCCTTCTTTATGATACTCTGTAGTTTAAACCCTGCTCAGAGTCCCCACCTGCCTCCACATAGATCATCTGTTGACCGTGTGGCCTGCTTGCCTTTCCATCTCTTGTCTTGAAGAGCTTACTAACTCATCATCATTTATTTCATCATGTAAAGCTGTGTCATGGGCCTGTACCCAACACAAAGATTAGGGCCGATAATGGCGAGTCAACGGTTTTGTAGTGTGGGGGCAGGGATGCCACTCTGCAGTGGCAGCACAGTCGAGTGTGGTTCCAATGGAGTCACAGTACGCCTGTTCCAATATCTCTGAAAACCTACTCGCTGACCTTTCATGACCTTATTTCCCTAACACGACTCAAAATAAGGCCCGCTTCCAGGCATTACCCACTCTCAGGAATCAGCCAATTTCCTAAAGGTTGATGACGTCCCTGATAGACCACCCATCCAGTCTTCAGCAGGAAATTGCACGTTAAGTACAGGGCTACATCAGTACTTTTTTGTCTTGGTGCTGTATCTTAAGAGAGCCTTAAGATTTATCTTTTACTGTGATACCCATCTAAAGAAAAAAAGTTATACTATTTTCCAGCAAACTCCTTTGACATTTTCA
>NW_026076735.1:0-1228 GCF_014885135.2 Alexandromys fortis
TACTTCAGTTTAAAAGGGGGGACTTAAAAACAATATCAATACCTTTAAAGAGATAATTTTATGGTATACATATTATACTTCAATTTAAAAAGGGGGACTTGAAAACAACATTAAATTAGCTGTAGGAATACCAACAGATCAACTTGACCCTTTTCAGGATGGGTGAGTACTGGAGGCACTGACTGACATAATCGTAGAGCAAGGCACTCCCAAGAACAATTCCGACAGAAACACATTAAAGTCTCTATTTAAAATTCACCCTGAGCAATGTTTGCTTTCAAGCAGATGACTATGAGACAAGCTGGCTCTACACCGTATGGCTTTACCTGCAAAATACTTTTTATATTTTATTTACACCATTTTTGTATGTATGAGCATGTGTGTGTTTGCTGTGTGTCTCAGGGCACGTGCTGAGGGCAGAGGACAATCTGGAGGAGTTAGTTGGTTTTCTCTTTCTGTCATATAGATTCTGGGGTTCAAGCTCAGGTTGTCAGGCTTGGCAGCAAGTAGTTACCTACTGCGTCACGGTGTTGGCCCACAAAATAATTCTGAAACGTTTATTTGTATTCATTATTTCTACCACTGTTCCCTGTCTCAGCCAGGAAAGCAGTCTCCAAAACACCCATCTTGTCAGGCTGCCATTTCCAATCTTTTGTCCTTCCTTTATTTTTCCCTCATTTAAAGACTATAATTTCTCCCAATTAGTTTCCTCCTTTAAAGACTATAATTCCACCCTACTATTATTTTGACACAACCGTAGATTCACATGCTGTTGAAAGAGATGAAAGGAAGATAAGAGACCAGAGGAACAGCCATCCATAAGGCGCTTATGCCGTCCAAGTAGAACTTCCAGACATAAGAGTCGGACATGGTGGCTTCTCATTCCAGGGGTGAGGAGGCAGAGACAGAGTGATCCCTGGGGCTCACGGGCCAGTAAATCTAGCCTAACTGGTGAGCTCCAGGCCAGTGAGTGACCCTGTGTCTAAAGAGCTGGGCAGTAGGCTGTGGGTCATATCCAAGGCTCTGGCTTCCACAGACACATGCACTGAAGTACACCTGCTCATACACATCTAAAAAAAAAGAGAGATTCTATCTTTGATTCAGTTCCTCTTAGTGGTAAGAATCTGAAAGTAGAATATATCACCATTGACAGTCCAGTCCAACAGGTACAGCAAACAACTCTCTCTCGCACTCCTTCCCTCCCTCTCTCCCTCTCTTTCTCTCCCCC
>NW_026076736.1:0-1188 GCF_014885135.2 Alexandromys fortis
TTCTCAGTGTAATAGTCCTGACTGTCCTGTCATAAATAAATATATAAATAACTCTTTAAAAGATTTTATTTATTTATTTTTAAAGATTATTTATTTATCATATATACTGTATTCTGCACCAGATCTCATTACAGATGGTTGTGAGCCACCATGTGGTTGCTGGGAATTGAACTCAGGCCCTTTGGAAGAACAGGCAGTGCTCCTAACCTCTGAGCCATCTCTCCAGCCCGATAATTTGTTTTATGTGCATTGGTATTTTGCCTGCATGTATGCCTGTGTGAGAGTGTCAACGCCCTGGAACTGGAGCTACAGACAGGTGTGAGTTGCCATATCGATGCTGGGAACTGAACCTGCGTCCTCTGGTGCCAGCCAGTGCTCTCAACTGCAAAGTCATCTCTCCACCCCTATGTTTTATTTTTTTCCCCCTTTTTTAACCTATGTTTTATTTTTATGTCTTAATTTTTTGCATGGGTATTTATGGTGCACGTGGGTGGCTGTCAGTATGTGTCGTGCCTGTGGGAGTGTGCTTGTGGCAGAAGGGTGGAGGTCAGAGGGTTAAACCAAGCATCTTCTTTGCTTCATCTCCCTCTCATGTACTGAGGCAGGGTCTCTCACCTGAACCCAGAACTCACTATGTCTAGCTAGCCAGCTTGCTCTGGGGATCCCCTGGCTCTACTTTCCAAGCGCTGGGGTTGGGTCGGGCTGCGGTGCCTGCCTGGCATCTATGTGGCGCGAGGGATCCAAACTCTTCTCTTCATGGTAGCACAGCAGCACTTAACTGGCTAAGCCAAACTGACTCCCAGCACTGTAAAGCTTTATTATTATTATTTCAATGAAGATGCTCGTGGTTGTGTAAGCAACAGGCTCCTCAAAACCAAGTCCTTGTGTCCTAGTGAACACAAGCCTCTAACCCGAGGACTCAGGAGCCGGAAGTAGGCAGAGCTCTGGGAGTTCAAAGCCAGCCAGTGAGACCCTGTCTTTGCCTAAGAAAAAAGAAAAACAAGGGGCTGGAGAAATGGAAATAAAGTTAAACAAATTATTTAAAAAGAAGAAGAAGAAAGAAAAAAGAAAAACAAAGTTGCTAGGCAGTGGTGGTGCATGCCTTTAATCCCAGCACTTGGAGGCAGAGACAAGCAAATCCCTATAAATTTGAGGCCAGCCTGGCCTACAAGAGCTAGTTCCAGGACA
>NW_026076737.1:0-1232 GCF_014885135.2 Alexandromys fortis
TAAATCCAATTCGGTGGCATCTGGTTACCCCAAAGATGTAAGCACCATTATTGCATCTTTGGGCATATCTTGCCACGCTGGCCACTGTGCTTTGTGGGCGTTACACCTGGGGAGGACTGTTGGTTCCTTTTCTCCCATGGCAGCTCTTTCTGGCATAGTGGGAGCCAGCCCCAGGGAGATTTTCAGGTCATCAAGCTCCTTTCCTCAAAGTCCTGAATCTAAAATTTGCATTTTCTTCAGCAATAGGAACTTACCTTCAGATCCTGAAAACCTACCAAAAAAAGTGGCAATATTTTATAGGATTTGGAGGAAATTGTCACACAACTCAGGAGGAGGAGGAGGAAAATGATCTCTTTCATAATTCGGTTCTGGAGGAAGAGTGTGAATGTGTAGATGAGTTTCCGGAACTTAGAGAAATTGCAAGGTCAGCAGAGGGAGATGGAAAGTCTCCCCACTTTCTTGATGATGGTGTCTTCCCTGCTAGGCAAAGATGCAGGAATATTTTATTTTTAAATTATGTACAAATGTATACTTGGTGAATTCAACAAGCTATTTTAAAACAATTTAACTCCTGTAAGTTAGGTCGACTGCAAAGCTTCCTGTCTGTAACATGAGAGCAGGCTTTTGGGGTTTCTGTCCTGCCCAGTACCCCACAGCTGGCAAGTCCCAAAGAAAATCGCACAGAGATCTCCCAAGTTATAAAACTGATTGGCCCATTAGCTCAGGCTACTTATTAGCTCTTGTAGTGTATATTAACCCATTATTCTTATCTATGTTATCCACACGGCTCAGTACCTTTCTCATTGGGGCAGCTTACATCTTGTTTCTTCAGAGTCTGGGCAGGAGTGGGAGGAATGGACTTCCTCCTTTCCAGCATTCTCCTGTTCTAATCGCAAAGCCTCTACTTCCTATCTGGTTGACCCACCTATACTTCCTGCCTGGCCAATAAACGTTTTATTAAAAAACATGATTGACAGAATACAGGCACCATATATCTTCTTCTGTAATCCTCCAGTTCTGCAACAAAACATCTGTTGCCCCCCATATCCGCTGGGTGACACAGATCTTCCCCTCATAACTTCCCTCCCACCACTAATTGCTTGATCCCAGCCCCCAACTCCAGCAGGCACCCCCTGGGAACCCACAGGTCACCCTGACCATGGGAGCAGTACACAGATGGCAGATCTTCACCTCTCCCTCCATTCCTCCAAATCCAATCCCCCAGTCTCATC
>NW_026076738.1:0-1243 GCF_014885135.2 Alexandromys fortis
AAAAACAGGCCTGGGAAACATAAGATCCTGTCTCAAAAAAAAAAAAAAAAAAAAAATTGTAGCACCTAGGCATGGTGGTCCACATGTGGACCCCCAGAACTTTCAAAGGTGAGATAAAATGATACACAGTTAAAGGGAAGCCTGGCCTACAGAGTGCCGGGGACTGAGGACCACCAGACCCTGAATTTCCTGTAAACAACTTGTTTTCCTCTGCTCTGCCTGCTGCTGCTCAGAGCACGAGACCCTGAGGGCAGGGGCAGGAGAGTGGGTTCTGGTGGTCCTGCTACTGAAAGCTCCTAAGTCTCCAGACGGGTTCCCAGCTTGCGGACTGTACCATACCATAGTGCGTAGAGCAGCCGTGGGTACGTAGTGCAGCCGTGGGTACGTAGTGCAGCCGTGGGTACGTAGAGCAGCCGTGGGTACGTTTTACAACATAGCAAAAGGGTTAGGATGTAGCTCAATAGTGAGCACTTGCCTAATATGCCCCAGCCCCCCTGGGTCTGATTCCTCGTGTGTGTGTGTGTGTGTGTGTGTGTGTGTGTGTGTGTGTGTGTGTGTGCGCGCGCGCGCGCGCGCGCGCACTGATTATGTTTTTATTTATTTGTTTATTTTTGGGTTTTCAAGAAAAGCTTTCTCTGTAACAGCCCTGGCTGGCCTTGAACTCAGAGATCCACCTGCCTGCCTCCCAAACGCTGGGATTAAAGCTGTGTGCCACTATAACTGGCTTTTAAATGCTTTTTTTAAAAAAAACATGTGTGTTTGTGTATGCATCCCATTATGTCCTGCAGGGCCCGAGGAGACAGAAATGGCGTTGGATCGCTAGGACTGGAGATCCAGGTGTGTGATTCACCTGAAGTTCATGTTGTGCACTGAACTCAGATCCTCCGGAAAACTCTCTTAACCACAGAACCATCTCTCCAGCCCTTAAATGATTTTGAAAGTAATAAAGATGAGGTTAAGGACACCTTGGGCTGCCTGAGACCCTGTCTCAAAAAAGGCAATGAAGACGAGCCAGGGGCACTGAGATAAGAGGCTGGTTGATTTCCGTAGCATGAGCTCCAGAGTGAACTGGGGTCACGGCAGTCTTAGTCTGGTGACTCTGCCTAAGGTATAGATAAGATTATTTAAGATGGGCTGGAGAGATGGCTCAGTGGTTAAGAGCACTGTCTACTCTTCCAGAGGTCCTGAGTTCAATTCCCAGCAACCACATGGTGGTTCACAACCATCTGTAATGAGATCTGGC
>NW_026076739.1:0-1232 GCF_014885135.2 Alexandromys fortis
GGGGCTGGAGAGATGGCTCAGAGGTTAAAAGCACTGACTGCTCTTCCAGAGGTCCTGAGTTCAATTCCCAGCAACCACATGGTGGCTCACAGCCATCTGTAATGAGATCTGGTGCCTTCTTCTGGCCAGCAACCATACAGACAGACAAAACACTGTATACATAATAAATAAATCTAAAAAAAAAGGAGTAAATATTATTTTAAAAAGTTGACAGGTCAGAGTAGCCACCATGCCATATATACAGGCTGTTGACCACAGATAGGAACACCACTGAGAAATTTAAGTTTGGACCCAGTTCTAGCTCTAACTGTTTGACTATATGTAAGTTGTATTACCTATTCCGGCCCTGTTTTCTCTCATCTTTACGGTAAGGAGGCCATCTCATGATGTAGACATTTTATCTGTACTTTTTTCCCCCCACAGAACCACGTACTGGTGCTGACAGCCCAGGCACCTGACATTGAACGTTTGAATGAAGAGAGCCTCCGGCTCCCCCTCAGTGACATAGCAATACAAACATTACAAAACGTGAACCGGCAGTGGATCCGGGCAACAGCCACGGTGCTGGACCACTGCAGGTCAGAACGCCCCTCCCTACCATGGCTGCAGGGAAGGTAGAATTGACGTCATTATAAGGCTCGGTTTTATGTGTTTTCAAATCTTTATAGCAAACTTCAGGGAAACGGGTTGAATGAAAACTTCCTTCATTACTGTGAGAAATGGGCCCAGCTTCTGGAGAAGATGAAAGAAGCACTTGCCGTGAACGTTGCCCACAGCCTTCCAGCTCTCCGGGAGCAACAGAAAACCTACGAGGTAAACCTGTGCTCTGCTGTCCCTCAGCTGCTCACCCTGCGGTAGAAGGCGGGGCAAAGAGACTCAAATGAAACAAAGAAGTTCCTGTCTCTAAAAAAATTTTTTAATTGTCCTCCAATGATCATAGGCATTTAGGCATAGCTACTATTACCAGGTCTGATTTTTTTCAGTATTATGTGCATAAATCATATTAATATATGCTGGGAGGTGGTGTAGCATGCCTTTAATCCCAGCACTCAGAAGGCAGAGGCAGGAGGATCTCAATGAGTTCGAGGCCAGCCTTGGTCTACAAGAGCTAGTTCCAGGACAGGATCTAAAGCTATAGAGAAACCCTGCCTCAAGAAGCAAAAAACAAAAACAACAACAACAACAAAAAAAAAAAAAGCAGAGAAACCCTATCTCAAAAAAGCAAAATAATA
>NW_026076740.1:0-1116 GCF_014885135.2 Alexandromys fortis
AGAAACCCTGTCTCGAAAAACCAAAAAAAAAAAAAAGATTGAAATCATAAAAATTTCTACCATAGAATGAAAATTAGAATCAATACAAATTTTCTACTACACCATCATAAATGACTTGATTCAAAGAAAAAAAATCAAAAAGGGAAGCAAGTTGAGTAAGGTGACAAATAACCTTAATCCCAGCACTTGGGAAGCAGAGGCAGGAAGATTTCTGAGTTCAAGGCCAGCCTGTTCTACAAAGCGAGCTCCAGGACAGGCTCCAAAGCTACACAGAGAAATTCTGTCTCAAAAAACCAAAATAAAAAAAACTGTTTCAGTTCATCAAAAATGAAGTGCAGGGCTAGAGAGATGGCTCAGCAGTTAAAAGTGTTTACTGTTCTTTCAGAGAACCTAAGTTTAAAGTCTATCACCCTCTTCTGGCCTTGGCAGGCTCCCACATGTATGTGGTGCACATAAACTCAGACAAGCACACATACATGGGTGTGAAGTACAGAACTGGGCATAGTGGCACATGCTTGTAATCTTATCTCCTGGCAGGGTGAGGCAGAAAGATTGCTTAAGTTTGAAGTCAGCCTGTGCTATATAATAATATTCTGTCTCAGAAAACAAGCCAGGCAGTGGTCGTACACACCTTTAACCCCAGTACTTGGGAGGCAGAAGCAAGTGAATCTCTTGAGTTTGAGTCCAAGCTGGTCTACAGAGTGAATTCCAGGACAGTCAAGGCTACAAAGAGAAACCCTGTCTTGTGGGGGGAAAAAGAGAAGGAAGAAGAAAACAAACAAAAACAGAGGTTAAGAGCACTGGCTGTTCTTCCAGAGGTCCTTAGTTTAGTTCCTAGCACTCACATGGTGGCTCACAACCATCTATAATGAGATCTAGGCCCTCTTCTGGCATGCAGGCATACATGCAGGCAGAACACTACACATAATAAATAAATCATTTAAAAAAAAATCTCCTGCCAGGCAGTGGTGGCGCACGCCTTTAATCCCAGCACTAGGGAGGCAGAGGCAGGTGGATCTCTGTGAGTTCGAGACCAGCCTGGTCTACAGAGCTAGTTCCAGGACAGGCTCCAAAGCCACAGAGAAACCCTGTTTCAAAAGAGAAAAAAAAAAAAAA
>NW_026076741.1:0-1224 GCF_014885135.2 Alexandromys fortis
CTTCCTTCCTTCCTCCCTTTCTTCTTTCCTGCCTGCCTGCCTGCCTTGCTTCCTTCCTTTCTTCCCTCTTTCCCTCACTTCCTCCCTTCCTCCCTTTCTTCATTCCCATTCCTTCATTTCCTTCCCTTTCTCTACTGTTGTTTGAGGGTTCTGTCCTGCCTGGTTCCTGCAGCCATTAAATCCAAATGAAATCACACAGAGGTCTACATTAGGTTATAAACTGATTGTATCATTAGCTCAGGCTTCTTATTAACTCTTATAACTTATATTAGCCCATTATTCTAGTACATGTTAACCACATGGCTTGATACCATTTTTGGTGAGGCCATCACATCCTGCTTCTTCTGTGTCTGGACAGAACTGCAGAGGGAGTTTCCCTTATCCAAGAATTCTCCTGTTCTTATTGACCCACCTTTACTTCCTGTCTGGTTGTTTTGCCTATACTTCCTGCCTGGCTGGCCAATCAGCATTTATTTAAAACATAATTGACAGAATATAAACAATTGTCCTGCCCCACTCTACCTCTCTCTCTGTGTCTCTTGACAGGGTCTCTTTATGCAACCCTAGCTAGCCTGGAACTTACTAAGTGAGCCAGGCTGGCTTCTAATCCAACTTCTTCATCCTCTCAAGCATTATCTCCTTCTTAATTATTACTTAATTATTACACTGAAGACTTATTGATATAAAAATATTGTTTATATTTTTCTTCTGAGGAAGGGAAAAAAAGAGAGCAAATCTATTCACTCTGCCTGATTTGCTGTTATTCATGAACTTGTACAATCCTGAAGTCTATGTTATGCAACTTCATGATGTTCTTCACAGTAAGCTTTTAATCACTGGTACTTTCTTTGGCATATGATAGATAGAGGTAAAGTTATAGAAATGGGAGAGAAAAAGAGAAAAGAAAAGAAAGAGCTGAAACTTAGGAAGAGCTGTAGGAAAGTAAGTCCTGCTATTTGTCTGCAAAGATGACTTTGAAGAGAAACAGCTACAAAAGTGCAGCCATGGGTGATTGAATATTTATTCTGATTTTCTCCCCTAGCCATTCAGTACAAAAATAGA
This sequence comes from Alexandromys fortis, assembly GCF_014885135.2. NCBI lineage: Eukaryota > Metazoa > Chordata > Mammalia > Rodentia > Cricetidae > Alexandromys > Alexandromys fortis. Next base: position 1,063 of record NW_026076741.1, read on the forward strand.
TTAACAGAACCATCAACCCCAAGTATAATTTCATGTTTTGACCATGCTCTGGGGGTGCTACAGAAGATATTCTTTCCAAGCAAATGTACTTGCATGATCTCTTTCTTTCTCTCTCTCTCTCTCTCTCTCTCTCTCTCTCTCTCTCTCTCTCTCTCTCTCTCT
>NW_026076742.1:0-1176 GCF_014885135.2 Alexandromys fortis
GCTACTCTTGGTTGTCAACTTTATTACATCTAGAATTAATTAAAACCCAAGAAGATAATTACACATGTAAGAGTTTTTTTTTTTTTTTTTTGTTAGAAAGACCCCCTTTTAACCATATCTGTTTGTTGATGTAGGAGGAATGCCAGAGTTTAATCTGGTCCACCCTTTCTTCTGGTAGCCTTTATAATGAAAATAAAAATGGTTTGTTCTTTTCTTGCTAACCCTTTCTCTTCCTGGCAAGTTAATTTCTTCACTGATAATAGAGGCTACTTTATGATTCCTAAGACATACGGCCCCGAGAATTGTATTTTTAAGATTACTGTTGGTAAACAACCCTTCTTGAACTAGCTGTCCAACAGCATGGAAGTCACTCTAATAACCCCTCCAATATATGTATGTATGTATGTATACTTATATGTGTGTATACATGTGTCTACGTGTATGCATGATTATATACATGTATATGTATATACAAATATATATGCATGCATATACTCATTTTATTAGTTCTGTTCCTCTAGAAAACCCTACTTATAATAAATTAAGATATAAATCCATCAAATCCTAACTTTTTTATATAAAAGCTTATTTATAGCTCGTTACACCTTATTGTCCTTTACAGACTTTCTTTTCTTCAAAATCAGTTTTGGTAGCATGTATGAGATGGCAAAGATATCAGAATGAAGAAGTTGGTAGTAAAAATGAGTATTTGCTATTTAACATTACAAATATGTATGTTTCATTTTAAAATATTTATCATTTATCATAATGATTCTAGTTTAGAAAGGTAGTGTTTATTTAACTTAAATATTTTAGCATGTTAAAGCTTGTGACCAGAATGCTCAGTGATCAGAAATTGAAGACAAAAAGGCTTCAGCTTTCCAGTGCACATTAAAGGGCTGTCTCCAAAATGAGGGTTGAGATTTCTTAGGAAATAGTCATTATTGTTCCTATCAAAATTGTAAAAGACTTTACACAGCTTAGAAAAAACAGTTAATAAGTGAAAATGTAAAAATTGATGAGACTGTATGTAAATTAAGATAAAATGAAAGGAAGAATATAGGCATTAGGAAAAAATAGTCATTTCTATGCAAGAAGGGGGATACAATCATTTTTATTTGTCAAATTTTTATTTATTTTACATACCAACCACAGTTTTACCCTCTTCCTGTCCTG
>NW_026076743.1:0-1234 GCF_014885135.2 Alexandromys fortis
TCTTGAGTTCTCAGTAGTCCTCATTGTCCGCTATGTTCAGCGAGTCCGGTTTTATCCCAGGCTTTTTCAGACCCAGGCCAGCTGGCCTTGGTGAGTTCCCGATAGAACATCCCCATTGTCTCAGTGTGTGGGTGCACCCCTCGCAGTCCTAAGTTCCTTGCTCGTGCTCTCTCCTTCTGCTCCTGATTTGGACCTTCACATTTTCTTTTAGATACAGGGTTTCATGTATCCCAGGATGACCTCAAAGTCACTATATAGTTAACAATGACCTTAAACTTTTCTTTACCCTTTTTGAGACAAGATCTCATCGTATCCCCCCCCCCCCCAATCTAGAATTCCCTATGTAAACAAAGCTAGCCTTGAATTCCTATTAAAGGTGTAAGGTGTGCTATACCAAGCCTGGCTGACCTTGAACTTTTGATCCTCCTGCCTCCACCTCCCAAATGCTGGGATTACAAGCAAGTATATACCAACACACCTAGTTTGTGCAGTATCAGGAATGGAGCCCAGGACTCCATGCATGGTAGACAAGTACTCTACCAACTCAACTATGCCCCTATGCCAACATTTTTTTTTTTTTTGAGACAAGGTTTCTCTGTAGCTTAGGAGCCTGTCCTGGAACTAGCTCCTATGACAACATTTTAAAGACAGTACTTTTTTCTTCTCTTGATTTAAGGAATATAGAACAATGCTCTGAAAATATCAACTTCATACTGACATATAAATGAGCTAAGAAATTATCCAAGTGATTCTGCAATACAGTACATAAGACATTACATCAAAACATCAAAAAAAGAGACAAAGCAACAAAGCATAATCCGAACTGGTCAAAGCAACCAACCAATCAGCTGTAAGTTCATACTGCTTTGTCACTACTAATGGAATACAAATCAGATCAGAAAAAAATGGCAAAGCACGGGTGGTTATTATTTTAATCTTAAACATATACATATTTGCCATTTCCTTCATCATTCTCTAGAGAGCACGTGCATTCTTCATAAGAGCATAAATTATCTTACACAAAATGGCAAAGAATATTCAGCTGTGAATATTGTATTCATTTCAAATACTCAAGCAAGTCTAACAAGCAAGCAAGATAATACACAGAGAAATAAGGCTTTTTTTACTTTAATGCTGTTTAGTTGGTTCGTTGATGGTTTGTGAGGCAGGGTCTTACACTTATAGACTGGGTTGATGGTTTGTGAGGCAGGGTCTTACACTACAGACTGGGTTG
>NW_026076744.1:0-1228 GCF_014885135.2 Alexandromys fortis
CTCTGGATGTAGAACTCAGAGGAAATTGCAACAGTGGTGCTCTAAAATTCTGAATCATCTGGACCATCTTCTATAATCAGAGATATTTCAAGGGGTCTTCCATAATCAAACCCTATTTTTCTTAACCCAGAGTGAATCCATAGCCTCTCACTTCCTAGGAAAGAAAAGAAAACTTCTTCATAGTAACATATCTTTTGACTTAAATTTTGAAGTCAAGGCTTTTTCAAAATATGTAGGTTGGATTAATCCAGCAGCATTAATAATCAAATGTCTTTTAGCAGCTGTTGCTCCTTCTTTAGCCATCAAACAATTCAAAGACAACACAATAACATAAAGTATCCAGATTCTTTGTGTATTTCCCATCTTTATATGGAAGCTAAACTGGGGCAGATGGGAGCTGAAAGTGCTGGTTTTTCTCCTGAATTGAGGTGGGTAGGTTTAGGTTCCAATTCCTAGAACTGGAATACCAATCCCAGCTCTGGCCTTGGCTGGTGGCTAAAAAGGTGCAGGCAAATGACTTTTTCATAAATTTGTGCTACAAAAGTTGGGCACCAAAGGAAGCACAATTAATAAGAATTCAGAGAGAGAAGTTGGGGTTCATTGTCGGAAAAACAGAATAACCAGCCACTGGCTCTATCCTTGACCTCAGGTCAAAAATAGTGATCCTGCCTCCAGGAATCTTGGAATGAGAGTGTGTCTGAGAGCTGTTTCCTCCATTTTACAATCCTCTCTAAGGCTTAGATTAAAGGCGCGCACCACTGGGATTAAAGGCATGCACTGCCCCGTTGCTATGGCAAACTAGTGTGACTACTGGGATTAAAGTTATGTGTTATTGCTGCATGGTTTGTAAGGCTGGCCAGTGTGTGGCTGTTTTACTTTTCTGATACTCAGGCAAGTTTTATTTATTAAAATACAAGTGAAATGCCAGTACAGGAACAGGCAAACAGATCTCTGAATTCCAAACCAGCTTGGTTTACATGGTGAGTTCCAGACCATCCATAGTGAGACCTTGTCTCACTCATAATGAAACCTTGTATCAATAAATGAATAAAAAAATAAATAAATAAAACCTATTTTGTCTGTCTGTCTGTCTATCTATGTAAAGTTAAAAGCAAGAGACAAGTATAAGCTGTCTGAAAGAACTTCACTTTAGATACAAGGACAGAGTAATTTAAAAGTTTAGCTGGGCAGTGGTGGCAAATGCCTTTAATTCCAGCACTTTAGAGGC
>NW_026076745.1:0-1188 GCF_014885135.2 Alexandromys fortis
AATTAATAAGATCAGAAATGAAAAGGGGGACATAACCACAGACACAGAGGAAATTCAGAGAATCATCAGATTTTACTACAAAAGCCTGTATACCACAAAACTGGAAAATGTAAAAGAAATGGATACTTTTTTAGATAAATACCATATACCAAAGTTAAACCAGGACCAGGTGGACAATCTGAATAGAGCTGTTAGTCATGAAGAATTAGAAGCTGTTATAAAAAACCTCCCTACCAAAAAGAGCCCAGCACCAGATGGTTTCAATGCAGAATTCTACCAGAACTTCCAAGAAGACCTAATACCTATACTCCTTAAGGTATTTCACAATATGGAAACAGAAGAGTCATTACCTAATTCCTTTTATGAAACTACAGTTACTCTGATACCAAAATCACACAAAGACTCTACCAGGAAAGAGAATTACAGGCCAATTTCACTCATGAAGATCGACGCAATAATCCTCAACAAAATACTGGCAAACCGAATCCAAGAACACATTAGAAAAATTATCCATTATGATCAAGTAGGCTACATCCCAGAGATGCAGGGATGGTTCAACATACGAAAATCTATCAATGTAAACCATCATATAAATAAGCTGAAAGAAAAACAAAACATATGATCATTTCATTAGATGCTGAAAAGTCATTTGACAAAATTCAACATCCCTTTATGATAAAAGTCTTGGAGAGATTAGCGATACATGATCATACCTAAATATAATAAAAGCTATGTACAGCAAGCCGACAGCTAACATCAAATTAAACAGAGAGAAACTCAAAGCCATCCCACTAAACTCAGGTACACGACAAGGCTGTCTACTCTCGCCATACCTCTTCAATATAATGCTTGAAGTTCTAGCAATAGCAATAAGACAACATAAGGGGAACAAGGGGATTCGAATTGCAAAGGAAGAAGTTAAACTTTCATTATTTGCAGATGATATGATAGTGTACATAAGTGACCCCAAAAACCCCACCAAAGAACTTTTACAGCTGATAAACACCTTTAGTAATGTGGCAGGATACAAAATCAACTCCAAAAAATCAGTCGCCCTCCTATACACAAAAGATATGGAAGCAGAGAGGATAATCAGAGAAGCATCACCTTTCAAGATGGCCACAAATAGCATAAATATCTTGGGGTAAATCTAACCAAGGAAGTGAAAGATCTATTTGACAAGAACTT
>NW_026076746.1:0-1132 GCF_014885135.2 Alexandromys fortis
TCAAAGAAATTTTATTCCTAGTTTTGTTCCTGTTGAGCAACTCAGACCATCCAAGCATCCATGGAAATCCAACACTTCTATCTCTCCTAGGACCCAAATCAGGGAAGTGCAAGTATGCCCAAATCATAAAAGCTAACATACATCCATTGATGCAATAACTAGGATTATCCTCAATGACTTTGGGATAAATTTCTTCAAGAGAAGTCTCAAGCAATTGAAAAGTAACAGTACCCCATGGAAAATTATCAAATGCATTCAAATCTTCGGCTAAATCAATGTACTTTACACTCAAATTTTTTGATGACTCGGCAAGAAGAAAAATGCACAGAAAATACAACCTGTTCAAACGATGAACATCGTTTGGATCAGCTTCTCCCTTAGCAATAAATCTCCTTGCTTCAGTAATTGCACTTGAAATCTGCTCATCCTTTATGTGAAGGTTTGTACCGAAGTACTTGCTCCTGAATGTAGTGTAGTCTTTCGGCTTCCTCATCAGAAAATCAACTGGAACATTTCCAAACTTTAAAGGGCCTAAGATCATGGCCACATCTGACATTTTGAACTCGACAACTCTTCCTCCTATACCATACTTTAACCTACCTACTCTACATCTCACAATTTCTGTGATAACTGATGTTATCATGTGAAAATGTTCGGAATTGAAATCGAGAAATTGACCGAAGGGCGAACTTCTAAATGATTCTAACTCTTCCGGTGGAATTTTATCACTTGGATGTTGAAAGTGTTCAAAAAATTTAGTTGTTGAACACCTAACTGTGAGAGTAAATCGCCTACCTTTTTCGATTTCATCATCTCTAGTTTGCTGCTGCTGCTTCTTAATTTCCTTCATGTTTTGTCAAATTGAAACAGTAAGAGAATGGAGGCTTATAAATTGATGTTATGACGGTTGGGGAAAAAGAAGATGAGAGGAACAGTTGCGCCGGTTGAGGAAGAAGAAGAAGATGAGAGGAACAGTTGCGCCGGTTGAGGAAGAAGAAGAAGATGAGAGGAACAGTTGCGCCGGTTGAGGAAGAAGAAGAAGATGAGAGAGAAGCTGTTTGCTAACCGAAATTGAAATTGAAATCCCTAATTTTAATTTTTCCCCAACTAAAAGCCCGCCTCTTTGTTACCT
>NW_026076747.1:0-1231 GCF_014885135.2 Alexandromys fortis
AAAAAACCTTGATGATTCTTCCACTGACTCACGTTACCCCCTGTTCTTCTGGTAGGGGAGGTACTGTGACAACTGCACTGCTTTGAAGATCATTAGCCACTTTAGTAGACCCAGCTGACATAGAAGTGAGTTTTAGTATGCTATGATTTATAGAAGCTATTTAAAAATTGTTAACTTGAAATTTCCTCTTATTATCAGTTCATAATCTCAGGATCCTTGTCAATTGCAGCAGGAATGAGAACTACAGAGGTCCTGGTAACTATTTTCTTTTATTTTGCCATTAAATGAGAATGATTTCATCAAGTATGCATTGTGCTAATATGTAAAAGAAGTTGGTTCTATTTTCCTAAGGCCAAGGCTCTGCATTTTAAAAAGATCTGACTTTCAAAGGTGTAGCTGAGCTACTTGTTCGTAATAGGTCTCATCATATCTGAGTTGATGGTGTGTCCAGGCAGTTGCAGAGAGAATCTTGGTCCTGGTGAAACTAGAGAAGTGAAGTTAGACACGTGAACCTTGAAGCTTCAGATCATGCCCATGACAATGACACCAAATATTCTCAGTGTCAATAACATCATTAACTGACAGGTTAAAATGGTTTCTACAAATGTATCTAAAATAGCATTTTAAAAAAAATATCATAGAGGCCATAGAGATATCTACGTGATTAAGAGCGTTTATTGCTCTTGCAGAGGACCCAGATTTGATTCAGAGTTTCTTATAATGACTCTCAGTTATTCAATTCCAAGGAATATAGAGCCTTCTTCTGACTTTTGTGGGCACCAGGCATGTACATACATGTAGACAAAACACATGTACACATAAAATAATAAATGATTTTAAAAAGACAGTAACAATGGGATTTCTGTCAAAAACTGATAAAAGGCAACAACCAAGAGTTCAGCAATAATTTCACTCACTTGCTAAAAGCTGCAGTTGAATTTCCCTTCCTGCAGCAGATAAACATCAACTTCTGGACCATGACCAAGTGACCCTTCTATACCTGTGCTCTTGTCTACCTCCTTAGCATCTTTAACCAGCTTTGGCCACTAACATGTACCTCATGTCATGAGATCTGCAAGGTTACACAGCAGATCAGATGATATTTAGAAGACAGCCCCACCAGAGATTTACACATTGAATGAAGGTTAAATTCATACAGGCATGGCCTGTGAAAAATATTACCTTTGAGTAGCTGCTGTCTCTAATTGCAGATTCTCTTGTGTGATAAGAC
>NW_026076748.1:0-1231 GCF_014885135.2 Alexandromys fortis
AGTGACACCTAGCAGTCCTCAAACGGCACACACCACACGCCCTTCATCCACTGCTGTTTTCTCCAGCACAATACACACCACAGGTCTCCCCTCAGAGACGTCCATACAGACCACCTCCAACGTCCCATCCACATCAGGTCCTCAGACCTCGTCCACACACCTGCCACCATTATCCACTTCCTCTGTGACACCAACTACCGAGGTATTTAAGACGCCAACCAGCCCTCACTCGGTATCACTGGCCTCCACCTCCATGCCATTGAGGACTGTTCTCCCAACCACCCTGGAAGGCACAAGGCCATACAGTACATCAATACCTGTTGCTTACAAAACCAGTGCCATCACCCCACCCAAAAGCACACTTTCCACAGACAGGACCTCAACTGCCCTCCTCTCACAGTCTTCCTCCATCACACCTACTCAGTCAACATCAATTCTACCAACTACCAACTCGATGAAGCCCACCATGCCTGTAACTAGTACTCCTGTGTTCACAACCACGTCACACATGCCGAGCAGTGCAAACACTGCATACACCACACACTCTCAAACGACAGCGGCTGTCATCAGCACAACACACACCACCTCTCCCCACTCTGCATCACCTGAGCAGTCCACAACAACCTTCCCAACACCATCAGGGCCACAGAACTCTATGGCCACATCACAGCCACCATTATCAACCTCCTCTGTCACAACTTCTGAGGTACTCAACACCCCGACAAGCCAACAGACGACATCATCACCTCCCACATCCAGGCCACACAGCACCCCTCTACAAACCACAGTGGAGACCACAGGGACCCCACATACACCAACAGCTGTCATTTATACAACCACAGCTACCACACAAGCTCACAACTCATTCTCCACAGAGAGAACATCTACCTCCCACAATCCACAAACTTCCACGCTGACCCCATCTCAATCAACATCAGCTCCAGTCTCTTCCATCTTGACTACATCCACTATGGGTGTAACTGGCACCCCTGTGGTACACACCACCTCAGGTACACATAGCAGCACCAAAACTCCATATACCCCACATGCTACACCCACAGCTGCTACCTCTAGTACAACACACACCTCTAGTACCTCAGGAATTTCCCAGCAGACCACCATCACCTTCCCAACATCATCACCTTCTCTGACCTCTGTGACCACACCACAGACATCTTTGTCAACCTCCTCTGTCACAACTTCTGAGGCACTTAACACCCCGACAAGCCAA
>NW_026076749.1:0-1184 GCF_014885135.2 Alexandromys fortis
GCCACAAACCCCATCTACAGTAAAACACATGTCCTAGACCCTCATGCAGCCCTGACTGTTCCTGGTTTCTCTTTTTTCCTTTAGGATTTTTGAGACAGGGTTTCTCTGTGTACCTTTGCGGCCTGTCCTGGAACTCACTATGATGTAAGAGCTCTATAGCCAAAGACATTTGGGAGTGACTTGCCATGGGTGTGGTTTTCTCTGGAAGTGTGACCAGATAAAACCGGGCAGAAGGATCATGCACTCTCTCTCGGGTGGTGGTCAGAGATCTAATCATAGCTCTCAGGGCCCACAGAGCAGAGGACCAGGGCAGCTCTCTACCCTGTTGTTCATGAGTGCTCCCCAATAAATATTTTATATCCCCCTTCATCTCAGGCTCTTGTGGATTCACTTACCCACGTTTACACTGCTCTGTAGACCTTGCTGGCCTGGAACTCCCAGAGATCTGCCTGCCTCTGCCTCCTGAGTCCTGGGATTAAAGGTGTGCGCCACCGCCGCCTGGCAATGTTGAACACTTTTGAAGACATTTCTTAGTTATTTTTACTTCTTCTTTTGAGGACTCTGTGTTCAGAATCATAACCCGTTTTATAAAATTGCTGTTTGTCTTATCGACTCTTTGTTTTTGAGTTCTTTGTACATTCTGGATAAATAAAGACCTACTGAGAGTGTCCGGGAGGCTCAGTCACATCCTAATTTGAGAGTTACTTAAACATTTCCAACATTGCTGCTTACGTTGGAATATATAGATAGTTGCTTCTACTTTTTCAGTAGGTTAATACATTCTAGACAAAGTGAACAGTCAGAATTAGAAAAAAACGATGGCCTTCACATAACTGGATTCTGGCAGTTTCTTGCAGTAATTAATTTATTGAGGCCTTTCTGTGTGCTAATTAGTTTATAAGGCTCTGGGGATACAAAAATTAATAAAACACATTTCCTTCCCTAAAGGAGCCCAGGCTAGTGAGAAGACAGCTGTTCGTGTTACAGAATTACAGAGAAAAGCACAGGGACTCAGAGTTTAAGAGGGGACATCTCCGGTAGTGGTAACTCATGCCTTTAATCTCAGCACTCAGAGGCAGAGGTAGGCAGATCTCTGTGAGTTCAAGGCCGACCTGGGCTACAGAGCAAGTTCCAGGACAGTTTCCAAAGCTATACAGAGAAACCCTGTCTAGAAAAAAAAAAAA
>NW_026076750.1:0-1232 GCF_014885135.2 Alexandromys fortis
GAGAGAGAGAGAGAGAGAGAGAGAGAGCAAGGAGGGTTATTTGGGGGAAATTCGGCGAGAAAATGAACAGGAGAAATGACACAATTGTGTTGCAATCTCAAAAATTATAAGAAATAGTTTTTAAAGCTCCTATCGCAGAAAACACAACACACTTTGGATGCAAGACGTACCAAAATCAAAACATAACTGACCTGAAAACTTCCTTGTTGGCAGTTTCCACAGTTCCTGAAGTTGCTTTTAGGCCACTAGGGAAGAAAAACTCAATGGCTTTAAAGGGGGCTGTTCTCTGAATGTAACAATATAGATCAAAAAGGCAGGATGTGACCACGTGCACAGCAATGTCAGGAAGGTTAGGCAGGTAACACACTATTTTATAATTTGATCTGAGGCTTGCATGGTAGGAGATAATGGATGTTTTGTGCGATAAACTTAGCCAATGGCCCCAAACTCTGGATGTTATAGACCCAAAGAGGCATTAGTCTAGTTGCTTTGCTAAATGTGAATTTTGTCAAACTTTGTTTATAACATAAATTGTTGTTGTTTCCAGCCTTTAACAGAGAAGTCCATTTCTGCCATGTGCAGTATTGCAAAGACTCATAACTCACCAGACACCTGAGGAAGAGTTTACACTGCAGAACCACAATTAGGGTATCTACGTAAGTCCCCATCTCAAGGTGCAGAGAACATCCTGGAAGACCGATATTGTTGTCTTGATCTTAGACAGATGACCATAACTTCAGGGAGTTCATGAGAACAATGGCCATCTCATGTTCAGTTTCTAAACATTCCTCTCTTTCCCCTGCCACTCTCGTTATTCCCATCCCCTCTTCCAGGATGCATGCAAATGGATGGAAATAGAAAACACTATCCTGAGTGAGGTAACCCAGACCCAAAAAGATGAATATGGTATGTACTCACTCATTAGTGGATTCTAGCCATAAATAAAGGACATTGAGCCAATAATTCGTGATCCCAGAGAAGCTAAAAAGGAAGGTGAATCCAAAGAAAAACATGTAGTTATCCTCCTGGATATTGGAAGTAGACAAGATTGCCAGGCAAAAATTGAGAGCTTGGGGGTAGAGGTATGGTGGGGGTAAGGGGAGATGGGGAGAGAGAAGTGTGAAGGGGAGGATGGGGAGAACTTGGGGGAATGGGACGGTTGGGATGGAAGAAGAGTGGTTAAGGGAGCAGGGAAGTATATATCTTAATTAAGGGAGCCATTTTAGGGTTGG
>NW_026076751.1:0-1179 GCF_014885135.2 Alexandromys fortis
TGCCCTACTTTTTTTTTTTTTTTTTTTTTTTTTTTTTGTTTTTTTAGAAAGGGTTTCTCTGTGGTTTTGGAGCCTGTCCTGGAACTAGCTCTTGTAGACCAGGCTGGTCTCGAACTCACAGAGATCTGCCTGCCTCTGCCTCCCCAGTGCTGGGATTAAAGGCGTGCGCCACCACCGCCCGGCCTATCTCCCTTTTTCTAGACTTAATCACAATATCATCATACACAGAAGATCATCTAATATCTGGTCGTTATTTTCAGTAGGAATTTAGATCCTAATTTTAATAACTCAAAGTTCAAATGCTGCACTGGATTTATGTCTTTCAATTTTATAAAAACCCCCATAAAGTCCTCTCATATTTTCAACAGTTTTTACTGAGGTGTAACTTATGTACCATAAAATTTGCCTATTAAAATATAACCCTAACACCTCAGGGGCTGAGGTGGAGGATTGTAATCTCTAAAAAGTCAAATAGCCAGGAAGAATCAGGAGTTTGAGTTTAAGGCTAACACAGGGGTGTATGACCCTGTCCCAAAAAGACAAAACAAATAACCTCTACCAAATAAAATGTGGCCTATAGAACAGGTCTGAAATCCATGCTGTTCTGGAGGACAGGAGACTTGGAGATCAAAGCCTGCTTAGTCTACAAAGTGAGTTCAGGGCCCGCCTAGGCAACTTAATGAGATCTTGTCTCAAAATTAAAAAGTGGTCATAGTGGTGGTGCACACCTTTAATTCCTGCACCTGGGAGGCAGAGGCAGGAGAATCTCTGAGTTCAAGGACAGCCTGTTTTACTAAGTGGGTTCCAGGACAGCAAAGGCTACTCAGAGAGACCCTATCTCAAAAAACCAAAACCAAAAACAACAACAAAAAATGAAATTAGGGCTGGTAAGATTGCTTAGCAGGTAAGAGGGTTTGCTTAAAGGTGTGATGACCCAAGTTTAATTTTCAGAACCCATGTTGAAAAGTGAGAACTCACTCCCAAAAAGTAGTCCTCTACCTGTGCACATCGTTCTCATGTGATGGTATGGCCATACTCACGCTCACATACACTCTTACACCAATAATAAATAATAAGTAAACTGGCTCTTGTAGACCAGGCTGGTCTCAAACTCACAGAGATCCGCCTGCCTCTGCCTCCCAAGTGCTGGGATTAAAGGCGTGCGCCACCACCGCCCGG
>NW_026076752.1:0-1232 GCF_014885135.2 Alexandromys fortis
ATGGTTGTGAGCCACCATGTGGTTGCTGGGAATTGAACTCAGGACCTCTGGAAGAGCAGTCAGCGCTCTTAACCTCTGAGCCATCTCTCCAGCCCTCAGTGTCTTTTTATTAAATAATTGCTTTTTCTAGAAAGTTGCTAGATTGTAAGAAATAGAAAGCCTGCGTGCCCACTGGCTTCCACTGTGACTGCTAGCTAATAGCGTGCGTGTACCCTGTTCTTAAAATGATAGGGATAAAGCATGAGGAAGCCAGGGGAGGGGGACTTGCCTGCACTAGGACTTTTGTGTTATGTCTTTAAAACACTAAAAAATCTCTAATACAACAGTTCTCAAAATACAGTCTCAGGATCCCCAGAGCCCTTCCTAGAAGACCACAAGGTCAACTCTGTATTGATAATAATGTTAATAAGAGTATTGGCTTTAGTAACATGTGTGTTGAGGGGGGCAGGGGCAAAGAAACAGAGAGACAGACAGACTGATATATACTCACCAAGAGAGAGGCAGACAGTGACAGAGAGACAGACATAAGGAGAGAGAGAGACAGAGACATAGAGAGAGAGAGAGAGAGTTTTCCAGGGACCAGGGACTTGTTCAAGAGGCAGAAACGAGAACCCAGCTGTCTTCTGTTAAGTCAGACAGCAAAGAGACCCGCAACACTGTAAAACAATTCCACCATTTTTTTACTGTTTTTTTCTCCAAATACCATTTTTATAAAAGTGTATTATGTGTGTTAACATTAATAAGCATAGCCTATCTAAACAGATTCTTTCAATATTAAGGTCTCATTTTCTTAATATTTAAGTATCAATTTTTCAGCTTTCTTATGTTTACAAGTGTTCTGCCTACATGTATGGATATGTAGCGCATGAATGCCTGGTGCCTGAGGAAGTCTGAAGTGGGTGTTGGCGGCCCTGAATTTGAAGTTACACATGCGTATGAGCCATAAGCATGTGGCGACTGAGCCGAAGTCTTCCGCAACAGCTACAAGTGCTCTTACCTGCTGACTCATCTCTCCAGCACGTCAGTGTGAATTTTTAATATGTGAATGAATCCCCCACCCGAGACGTTTGAAACTGTTCGCGTCTAGACTCTGGATGCGCATGTCCATGTATGCCCCAGGCCTGTTTATTATCTTTCCAATCTGTGGGAACTTTCAAAGTCACTCTTAATGGAGCTCAAGCAACCAGGCGACTAGTTGTTGTTTTTTTTTTTTTTTTTTTTTTTTTTTTTTT
>NW_026076754.1:0-1208 GCF_014885135.2 Alexandromys fortis
TATTACCGTTGAAAATTGTAGCCTGTTATTTCTGACACAGAGAAGTATATTGAATTTGGTGTATTGATGTATTGTAGTGATGAGTGCTTAATTCCAATGTTAATGATGTCTTTGGGTTCTGTGTCCAAATATAAATGCAGATAGTGGTAGTTTTCCCTCCTCTTCGGTCCTTATCCTTCTCATTCCCTTTCGTTGGCATGGATAGGTTTGTCGGTCAGTCTGTGTTTCATAGTAATTGAATGAGCAGGCCTTTGTATCTTCCAACTGAAGAGTCTAAAGCTGCTCAATTAAGTGCTATGCTTGCATGAGCTTTCTTCTAGTTAGTCTTTAGCAGAAATCTCCTTTAATTGCTAATTTAAATCTTCATTTCCTTGGGTAGTCTATAGGAAATTATACTAATTTATTTTTATTAGCCAGCAGCTATGCTACATGTTTGAAATACCAGCACTCAGGAAGACGAAGTAGGGAGGATCATTGCGTTCAAAGTCAGCCTGAGCTACAGAGTAAGGATGGCTCTCAAAGCCAAAGCAAAGAGGTAGACATTGGTTTATTGATAATAACCCATTTTTGCATTGTTATTTGACAAAACTTTTAAGCTAAATAGTTTAATCAGATCTGTATAATCTAAGTGAGCATGCAGTTGACAGAAGTAAGCATCATGGAGGTGCTTAGCTGGGAGGGGACAGTGTCGGCATTCCCCAGGGAGAGCCAGGGAGGCACTAGGCAAAGTTTGACTTTGTTTTTTCTGATAATTTACAGGTATCTTTTCTGGGAAAGTCATTGGGCAAGACCCTGAGCAACAAGTGCATTTTGGGAAGAAAAAAGAAAAAACCACAAAGCCTCTAGCTGTTAGAACTGGCTATCTGCCTGTAGTATAGTTGGGAAGATTGGGCTGGGCTGCAGGAGGAACAGGCTTGGAGAGGCAGACAGAGGGTTTATTAGAGTGGACAAAGTCTGGTTTGAAATAAAAGGCTTGGGGCACCCAGGAAAAGCAGAGCCTGTTCTTTTAAGGTCCCTTGTGAGAGAGTGGGGTGCAAGAGGATAGCGTGCTGAGTGGAGATGAATCCAGGCTCAGCTGACATGGCCTAACTGGACGAAGAGATACTGGTTTTTTGTATTTGTGTCTGAAAAGTTCAAAAACAATGGGCCTACTTAATGACAAAGATCACTTGTCCTGCCTTGTAGCCTTTTTCTGTTTAGGGTCTTGC
>NW_026076755.1:0-1237 GCF_014885135.2 Alexandromys fortis
CTCTCTCTCTCTCTCTCTCTCTCTCTCTCTCTCTCTCTCTCTCTCTGCCCCTCTCTGTTCTTCTCCTTCTCCCCTTTCCCCTCCATGACCCACTAAATGAATATCCAACCTCACTCTGCATGGCGTGCTTATCTGTCTGTCTCTCACCCGCCTCCTGGGACCAGCCACCTTCAGAGACCTGTGGTGTGGGAACTGTGCTGTCCTTGCCTGGGACTGGCTGCTCTGGGGCCGGCTGCCTGCCCTGGCTTGGGGACCTGTGGCATGGTCTCATGGCTCGCTGCAGCTACTTGGGAACCTGCAGTATTTTTTAATTAATTCATTACACATAGTGCTTTACCCATAGCTCAGCACTTCCCTCAACCCTCAGCAGAGAAGCTTCTTCTTGCAGTAGACAGCAGTTAACACAGAGACCCACAAGTAGACAATGTACAGAGAGTGGGAGATTTCTGAGTGCTTGACCCTAAAAGGAATGTCTTTATTCATACCCCTCCCCCCAACTCAGGAATCCATGCAGAAGAGGAGGTAGAAAGATTGTAAGAGTCAGGAGTGGGAGGTGAGATTTATTTATTTATTTATTTATTTAAAATTTATTTTTATTTATTTATATTTTTTCGAGACACGGTTTCTCTGTAGCTTTGGAGCCTGTCCTGGCACTAGCTCTTGTAGACCAAGCTGGCCTTGAACTCACAGACATCCTGCCTCTGCCTCCTGAGTGCTGGGATTAAAGGCGTGCACCACCACCGCCCCGGCTGGAGGTGAGTTTTAAATAATCAGAATTTTCCAGAAACAATGTGACACATGCATGTTTGAACTCACAGGAACGGCAACAGCATGCACAAGACTTTCATGAGCTGAAGCCAGGCAAAATCCTAGCATCAAGGAAGGGAACTGAATACAAAGTCCCACCCCTAGCCAAGAAGCTACTTGCAAATTATGAATTCCAGGAGAGGGAAAAATCAATTTTTTTTAAATAGAGTGATACTGGGTATATCAATCACACTCTAGAGCAGCCTCTATGCTCAAGAGTAGTTGGCCAACACAGATCAGATTCCATGTTTTTAGTGGCTTCTTTTCTTTTCTTTTTTTAAGAGTGAAGAAGAACATAAAATTTTGTGTTGGAGGACCTGGGAGGAAGATGGGAAAGAATATGATAAAATATATCGTGTAAAATTCTCAAAGAATAAATAAGTAATAAAAATGAATTATTTTCTATCTAGCATACAAAATAGTTTTCATT
>NW_026076756.1:0-1229 GCF_014885135.2 Alexandromys fortis
AGTTTTCTCAAAGTACCTACTTTTTCTTTTCCTTCCAAATGAAGGCAGAGAGACCACTGGCCTAAACAGACTAGCAGGACATCTGTTTGTAGATAGATTGGAGGTCATAATTTGCCCTGAAGCATCAAAAACTCAGAGGACATAGCTTTCCACCTGTGGTTACATGGTTGTTGAAAAAAATGGTAGATGTTCTGATGGAAATGTGTTCTATGGGATAGCAGCATTGTTCTTTATCCTGTGGAAATAGTTCTGTGCCTAATTTTTTTTGTTTTGTTTTGTTTTAATTGCTTTGTGAAAGAATCTCACTAGGTAGCCCAGGCTGGCTCTGCCTTCAAGACAATCCTCCTGCTTTGGCCTCCCAAGCTAGATTATAGGTGTGAACTACCATGCCTAACTCTGTATCTACTTTAAATATTTCATATTTGATACTGACTTCTGCTTCTCAGCCAGGGTGTTAGCAACTCTGTACAGGGCACCCTGTTATTAGACAGAGCATGATTCTCGGCAGTGTTTTCATGGTTCTGATGCTGGAGATTGAACCATATGCTTCAAACATGCCGCGCATGACTCTAACTCTGAGTCACACCCCCTGCTAAATATACAGTTATTATGTGAGCATAGACATGTTAACTCTTCAGCCATATAGATTATTTGAAACATAGATGCATATAGATAGTCTTGTAAAAATAAGGACATTTATGATCCTAAGAAGCTGAAATGAAATATCAACAAACAAATGGAGAAATTGTGGTATATTCATACACAGCAAAAAAGAAGAAACTGCTAATTTTTGCAACAGCATGAATGAATCTTCAAAATATGCAGAGTCAGAAGACAAACTCAAGCCAGACTTTGGTGTGAAACTTTAGAACATTTAGAATTCTCTGCACTGAGAAGCAGATCAGCGGTTACCTGGCTTTGGGTTTGACGGAAAAAGCCGTGAGCAGGAACTGTGTGCTGGTAGAAAAGGCTACGTGAAGCTGGGCGTGGTGGAACACAGCTTTAATCCCAGCACTAGGGAGGCGGGGGCAGGCGGATCTCTGGGTTCAAGGCCAGCCTGGCCTTCAGAGCAAGTTCCAGAACAGCCAGGGCTACACAGAGAATCCTTGTCTAGAAAAACCAAAATAAATAAGTAAAAAAGACGTGTTGATTGTGTCAACAAACCGTAGTTCTTGCCTGAAAGGAAATGAGGGGTGGTGGTTCTTTGAGACAAATATGAACGACTGCAG
>NW_026076757.1:0-1166 GCF_014885135.2 Alexandromys fortis
ATACTATTCATACCCTTGCATTTTTCTGCTTGTATTTAAATTATTACATTTATATTTCTTAATGCATTTTATAATATTCTTTGTTTATACAGAGTCATTCAGATTTTTGTTGAGCCATTGCTGGGTACTTTTAATTATTACTATAATCCTTCATGGCATTGGTAGTAAATACTTTGCTTGTGGGTGTAGTATAACAAAACAGTATGGATTAATAATATCTTTAGCACTTTCTAAATATAGAAAGAGATCAAAAGAGAAAGTTGCCTAAATTCTCTAGACAAGGTATGATTGTGACAAGCACTGAAACTGGATTTTCATTTCTAATAAAACCTTTACTTAATGTGATAGCAACATTTTTACAAGAAAAAGAACCTATATTATCTTAATCACTGTTTTTATCTTTGATTCATTATTTTCTATGACACCAGGGACTATTTAGCATTTGTATTAGAAAACTCTAAGATACGAGCCCATATTTTGCTGTACTAATTTTCTATTGTCTATTTTTTTAACTGTTTCACTCAACAATAAAACCTTTCTTCTTGCAGAAAGACACTGAGTGATTACAGGCAGGTGAAACAATAGAATATGCTAAGTGTAGGTACAACATTCCATCTTACAGAAAAATTCTTAAATTCAGGAACTAAGTAATAGCTTCTGAAGTGCCCGAACCTGAATGTTCACCAAATACATATATAAGCTGCAAGGAAATCTGGGATATACTGAGATAAACACCATTGACAAGAAAAATGTTCAGTCCAACTGAGCTGTATGTATGGGTTACTCTTCAACCTCATGATCAGCCTATGACACATATACACTGAATTCCAGGTTTCTGGCATTCATGAGCTGTCACTCATGTTGAGGTGGTTGTATTCAATATAGCTGTCTTTGATTCATTTCTCTTCCTGTAAGTAATCCATCACTCATATTCCTGTTATTAACCCAATCAAAGTCATTGGTTTTACGAAGTAGAAATTTGTGCTATCCTTAATTTGGCCTGTCATATGTTCTCACAGTGGAACCAGAAGACATTTGTTCACATCTAACTGGGAGTAATGCCATATAACAATGATATTTATCAAAGTACAGCCAATAAAGAAATTTAAATGAATACAATTTATGATGAACTGTTGAAATTAGGAGCGGCGGCAGGGCTCCGTCCC
>NW_026076758.1:0-1229 GCF_014885135.2 Alexandromys fortis
ATGAAAGAAATGTAATTTGGAGAGAGAAAAAAAAATCTTAGACCAGGAGAAGTGGCAATTCCAAATAAGCGGCTGCAGTACAGACACTGAATGAGTCCCTGGGTAAAGAGTAGCAGACGATCTGCTCTTGGAATTTGAATTCGCATCATTAGAACACATGGGCTAACCTAGCACAGACTTCAAAAGAACAGCTGCTCAAAGTAGCTTTGTGCTGCGGATTTCAAGACTCAAGCTCAAGCTCAAAAGCAAGGTGGTCTTACCTCTCTTCTCTTTCTCAAAGGGTTACTGTTTTAGTACTCCGTGAAACCGATGTAAACAACTGTGATCAGGCCACAGCAACACCATCCAAAGCGCAGCGTCTGGGACCAGAAACTGGGCTGTGGGTTGGCAGGGGAGGGAAGCCACTATTATACCGGTGTTGACTTTTGGTTCATGCCTTCCTTAGCCTGTTGAGAGCCTTGACCTACATAAGGAACGAGAATGGCTTCACAGGGTCCTGTTTTCATCGAAATGACACACGGCCCTGCAGTGCCTGGTGTCTTTAACTCTGGACACTGAGGAACCTGAATATTATGTGTCACCTCAAGGTTACAGAGCATCTTGTCTGACCAGGGAGAGTTCATTATCTGGGCCTTATTACTTGTGAAAACCAATCCTCTCGGATCTTAAACTGCTTCTCTCCAGTGCTAGTCAGCTGTAGAAGTACCTGAAAGAAACTACTTAAAAGAAGAAAAGACTTTTCTTGGCTCATGGTTTCAGTACATGACTGGCTGATTCCATTGGTTTCAGGACTGTGCCAGGGGAGAAGGCAACATGCTGGGAAGGCCTGGGAAGGAAAGAGCTGCTCACTCAAGGCTGCTGGGAGGCAGACAGAGGAAGAGCCCCAGCCTGTGCCCTAGCAAGGGTAATTGTGGGTAGTGGGTAACCTTATGTATTCACAGTACTGTGTGCACAGTAAATTGCTGTTGGAGTCACTGAAATCCCAAACAAACACAGCAGTAGGAAATGCCAGCTTAGAGCCACCCCAGGAGTGGGAGCAATCAGTCACCCCTTCATCAGACCCAGATTTACTTAGCAACTGTGCCACTCACATCCTATGCTAGGTACTTAGCATTCGCTCCTTCGTTCGCCAGGTTACAGCAGAACCTAGAGGACAGCACCATCAGCCAGCTAATAGTCACTATCACAGACTCTGAGAAGATTGCTGCTTCCTTGGCAGGGGGGTGGGG
>NW_026076760.1:0-1227 GCF_014885135.2 Alexandromys fortis
TTTTTTTTTTTTTTAAGAGAATTCTTTAAAGACACGGCACATTTCACCAAAATCATTTGCATCTTAAGCTACGACTGCCAACACCAGCTGACTTAGTTTGGTACTTTAACACTACCTAGGATAAAATTCAAGTGCACTGAAGAAGAAGATGGCTGTACTAGGTATCTCAAGAGTGGGCTGTGGGGTGTGTGTGTGTGTGTGTGTGTGTGTGTGTGTGTTCCTCCAAAACTTCTTTATAGATAGGCTTTTCAAGCCAGGCTGCAAATCAGCTGGACTCTTGTCAGTGGTAAGATGGCCACAAAGTTGAGGAGACATTTTTTTCTGTTAGAGACAGGGGCAGCCACAACCAGAATCTGTTAAAAACAGGGGCAGCGAGTGGCCAGGGAAGGGTAGGGTTGTATAAACAAAAGGGCACAGCATAATTCGGTTGCATCAGGAATTTTTTCACAGACATTAAAACTATGGTAAACATAACAGCGGGAAGCGTGCACTGCCGCACAGTGGGAAGCTCACAGTCTGCGGAGCGGTGCCTGGCTCAGCCACTGCTAGAAGTCTCTGACTTTCATTAGCACTCAACAATTCACCCAGCTCCCCAGAAAGGGGGGAGATTCCAAGCAGCAAAGCTCCTCACTAATTATTGTAAATGCTCCCAGGATGCAGGGGTGAGGGGGGGGGGCTACGATGGCAAGATGGTGGCAAATTCAAACAAAAGCACCATCCTGAAATAGAAAAGAAGGAAGGCGAGAGTGTTGGTTGCTTGCTCGTTTGTTGGGAATCACTCACTCTTTCATTCGGTTGCAAAGCGATACGCTGGAGTATTAGGCCACCATTTTACAAAGAAAATTTGGAAGATTGAACCAAATTGTGGGCAGCTGCTTGTGAGCAACTGAAGTACATACAGGTTGGCTTCATAAATGACTGCCTCTCCCGGGCCTCAAATTCAGCAAGCGAATCTCTCAACCTGTCTCTGAAACAGAAACAGATCTCTTTGGAGGACATCCGCAATAATATCGGTTTGATTCCGGGACCAGGGACCAGTGTGGGAATGCAGACAAAGTGTTGCATGTTCCTACAAAATGATGCCCTCCAGTTAAGTTGCTATTGTTTCAGGCTTTGATAATGAAGACTGGGCTTCTTCAATGGGACAGGGCTCTACTTTTGATGACGATAAGCATTTAGAATAACTAATAAATTAAAATAATAAAATAAAAGTGACAGGTTGGGTTT
>NW_026076761.1:0-1228 GCF_014885135.2 Alexandromys fortis
AAGGAGTTCCAGGACAGCCAAAGATACACAGAAAAAAACCTGTCTCAAAAAGCCAAAAATTAAAAATAAAAGAAATAGAGCTTAAAATAAAGCCACATAAAAATGAAAAACACAGAGAGAGTCTGGATACTGTATATTATTGTGTTGTCTTTGAATTGCATGACTGCTGAGGAAGGAGCAACAGCTACTAAAAGACATTTGATTATAAATGCTGCTGAATTAATTCAACATGTATATATACATTTTGAAAATGACTTGACTTCAAAATATAAGTCAAAAGGTATGTTAGTTTGAAGAAGAGGTTTTGCTTTTATTTCCACAGGAAATGAGGCTGTGGATTCATTCTGGGTTAAAAAAAATTAGGTTTTATCAAGGAAAACCCCCAATAGGAGTGGATGGCCCAGATGTCTGAGTTCTACATATAGAACAGATTCAAGACTGCTGCCTGAGATGATCAAGCCTCCAAGAATACTCCAGTCAGGACGTGCTCATAATTCTAAATTTTCTTTAGGCCCCCATAAGATTAACTGAACCCCCAATCATCAGGAAGTAGCCTGGAAAAAAAAATACGCCCACATTCCTAAAAAATGGACTATGGATATTTTCCTTTGTTTAAATGTTGGTTACAAGTTATTATGAATAATGGTCAGACAAAAAGCTAAACAAGTGATATTAGATTCAGAGTTCTTGTTTAAAAGGGGGGAGAGTGCTGTGGAACATGGTCTTTTATCCTGTCACTTGTATAATATTTAATAAAGTGCTGATTGACCAGTAGCCAGGCAAGAAGTATAGGTGGAGCAACCAGGCAGGAAGTAGAGATGGGGAAATGAGAACAGAAGAATTCTGGGAAGAGAAAAGTTCATTCTGCAATCATGACCCAGACACAGAGGAAGCAAGATGTGACTGCCTTGCCAAATAAGGTATCGAGCCACGTGGCTAAAATAAACAAAAATTGTGTGCTAGCGGAGCACATTCTGTTCCTTCAGCCAATAGCTTTTAAGATACCAGCCCATTTGAGCATGGTCTCTTATAGTGTAAAGGCAGTGGGAACCATGTGCCAGTTCTCTTGCTTATGCTCCCACTTCCGGCTGCTAGACTTTTTTCCTGTCTGCACAGAGGACTGTTGTCTAGGACAGTGATCTGTAAGTTTTCCCCTTAAATAAATAACCCTTTTATTATTCATAATTCTGAACTGGTGTGGGATTGTTTTGTGACTTACATCATCAAT
>NW_026076762.1:0-1173 GCF_014885135.2 Alexandromys fortis
TTATTTATTATGTATACAATATTCTGTCTGTGGTGCAGGCCAGAAGAGGGCACCAGACCTCATTACAGATGGTTGTGAGTCACCATGTGGTTGCTGGGAATTGAACTCAGAACCTTTGGAAGAGCAGGCAATGCTCTTAACCGCTGAGCCATCTCTCCAGCCCCACAGACAGGTTTTAATTGCCCCCCCCCCTGTTTATTGATGGGATAGGTTCATTCAGAAAGTTTATATATCAGAAAGGGTTGAGTTTGAGAAGGCATCGAATTTTAGCTCTGTTTTCCAGCAGTGAAATGCTTAGGTATTCAATAGATTTTTTCTCTCTCACCATGGCATTGAGCAAAAGTTCAGATCCACACAGTCACATTGGAGAACTTTCTGTTACACACTCAGGACTCAAGAGTCAAAGTACTCCTGATCACCAGTGAGGACTCTTACTCTGACAGCCCATCTTCTTGGCCACCATTTGTATTGCTCCCAGTGGCTGCCCTCTGCACACCATGACATTCAGCAACAGGTCTGTGTGATAATAGTAGCAGACACAGTCACCACGGCATTGAGATAACTAAAACTTGCTTCAAAAAAAAAGTGACAGATTGAGATTAAAAAAATAGGCAAGGGTAGAACTCTATGCCAGCAAACTATTCCCAAGTTACACAGCTATAGAAACGTGAAGATTCTGAATCAGATCCCCTTAGTCAATTTGCATAACCTGTTGGTTAGCCTACAATGTGCCTACAAAATATGAAGTTAGGGAGACCAAACCTGAGGGTGAGGCTATCGTAGAAAAGTCAAACTTCGAAGGGCACAGTGAGTTCTATCCTGAGAGAAAGGTGTCCAGTTCTTTGTGTGCACGTTTAGTTGTATTTTAATAAAACAGCCTTTATACATTTCTGATGTGGGAGTGTCATATATCAATCTGTTGATTTCATTGGCTGAGCAATAAAGAAACTGCTGGCCCTGATAGGTTGAAAGATAGGTGGGCGGAATAAACAGGATAGGATGCTGGGAGGAAGAGGAAGTGAGGTCAGACTCTGCTCTGCTCCTGGAGACTCGACAGCTCTGCTCTGGAGCAGAGACACCAGGATGGACATAGGCTAGAATCTTCCCGGTAAGCGCACCTTGGGGTGCTTACACACATTATTAGAAATGGGCTAGTCCAGGTGCGAGAATTAG